>NC_091189.1:26005141-26062641 GCF_040958095.1 Procambarus clarkii
CCTTTTTAGATAGTAGTTTTTGTAACTACGTGCACCATAGTACAAAGATTGTCGTTCTAAGCAATTAGATAGTAGAACTTTGTACTATTCACTTTATAGACGGAAAAAATGACACTAAAATCAAACTTAAATATTCCTAGGCCTAGTATAGCACACACACATATATACTATATTAGGCCTCGGATATAGTGCATTAGGCCTAGGAAGGTTAGTTTAGTTTGTCTTTGCAACATAAGTAGAAAATAGTTTTCCTGTTTGTCCAACTCAATACTTTATAATTTCTACTTTCTACTTTCGTTGTACGGTGGTATATATATACTATGGTCCTCATCGTTACTAAAGGTACTACCACAACCGGAGGATGGGCTGCATTTACGGAAGGCGGTTCCATTGGTTTACAACCCTGTGGGTGAAAAAAGCATCTCCTATTTTGAGTCCAACATTGTAGCCTATTGAGCTTGAAACCCTTGCTCCTTGTTTGTATTACATTTGACCTTTTGAATAAATCCATGATTTCTTTCTTGCCTTGATCTGTAGTAATATTTAGTCTGGATCAACATCCTCCAAATTGTTTAGTATTTAAAAAGTTTCAGTAAGATCAGTCCTGTCATGCCTGGTTTACAGTGTTGTTAGCCTAGTGACCCGTCAACCGTTCCTGATACGTCAGTTGACTTAGCTCTGGAATGATTTTTGTTGCCCGGTGTTCCACCTTCTCCAAAGCAGCTATATGCTTCTGAAGATGAGGTCTCCATGCTTGGATACAGTAATACAAATGGGGGCGCACCAGAGATTTATACAATTGAATCACTACTCCTTTTTTTCCTTGACGTCAAAGGTACTTGATAATTATTAAAGATTATTCCAAATGTTTCGTTAGCTTTTTTGACTGCTGCCCCCACCTGCTGTGCAACTTTCACTGAGTGGTGGATTTTGACTCTAAGGTCCTTTTCTTCAGTCCGTTGTAATGTAATGTTATTAATTTGGTAGTTGTGGGGCGGGTTGTTATGCTCCTCGTCCAGGGTCTTGCATTTGTCAATATTAAAAAGCATTTGCCAGACATCTGACCATTTGTGGCGTTGCTGCACATTTCCTGCATGACTAATTTCTTCTAATGCATGTGACTTTTACTTCAAACCTCGTTTATGCTAGTGCGTCAGAGTGCCGTTTGAAGGGATGTTTGTCCTAGTGAGAGAGAGAGACGCATTTAAAGGAACATGTATAGTACTGGAAGTTAGTTTAGTTCATTTATTATGCACCCTATACCCATCTTGTGGGCGGTAGTGGAAAGGGTTACAGAGGCACACAATGGGCTCAGGGACTGAACCCCACAATTCATTTAGCTAAGCAAGTTACAATCTTGATGAGCTAGTTACAAAATTCAATATAAGTCGTCACATCAACAATGGGTTCGAGATCGACCTCAAGTACAGGTTCTAAATTAAGCAACTGACATATGTGGAGAGCTAGTGTCAAAATTGATATGTTTGTCCTGCACACCGCCCCCCATCCAGTGGGCAGCGGTGGATAGGTTACAATCACTCAGTCACTACCTACAGTTAGCAAACTGGGGATATTTGGCTAAAATTTCTGGTAGCAGATCATTTTGAATGAAATATTTACACATCGCTGGAACATTGGTTATAGAATTGTCTCTAAATTCACGTATCTTTTCGCACTCCATCACATAGTGACGGAGGGTGTGCGAATAATTTTGTTGACACAGTTTACATTTGGTCAGGTCTACATCGGCAAACAATGAGAATTCCCAGAGATACTTGTAACCGAGTCTAAGCCGAGCAGTTGTAACATCTAGAAGTCTGCTGATATTATTGGATGATCCATAGATGTGTGGCTCCTCTTGCATGATAGTATGATGATAGATGGAATTACTGGTGTCAATTTCACTTTGCCTCAGATCTACAAGATCTTGTTGAAGTTCTCGGTGTACTGCTGCTCTCAGATTGCTCATTGACAATCCAAGGTTACACTCAACGTCTCCTTTAAAGGCAGATTCTTTGACTAACTTATCAGCTCTATCATGCATTCGGAGGCCAACATGAGATGGAGACCACATGAAATGGACTCTGTTACCATCCTTAATAATTTTGTTGTATTTGTGTCTAGCTTCGGACACGAGCATGTTACAGTTATGTCTTAAAGAGTTGAGAGCATTTAAGGATGGTAAGGAGTCACTTACAATTAATGTATCAAGTTTGGAGACTTGTACACATTTCAGTGCAAGGATCAAGGTAAATAGTTCGGTCTGAAGGGTAGAGGCCCAATTGTTCATACGGACTCCCCACTCAAAGTACAAGCCATCGCCCATTGTCAGAACAACTGCACTTCCAGCTGCACCCGTGGTGCGGAAGAGAACAACTATTCAAGACTTTGTTTTTTCTAGTGGTGGAGGAAAACCACGATCAACCTGCAATTGTTAATGAGGAGGAGCGTGCAGTTTTGGTATTATTATTTTTTTTTGCAGGGATATTCCTGCACGGGCCCTAAGCCTCTGGCTGGCTGGCCCGCTAAGTGTTGCTTGTTTCTGTTTTACCTTGGGCGGAGTATGAGTATTTATTACTCGTATGGTCGCTTCAATAAGATTTTGTCCCCATGTGTTGAACAACTTCTTCTGCTCTGTTGAATCTAAGTTGAAATCTTAATGGGTTTATAACTGTGCACTGTGTTAGATAATGTTCCAGTGATCTGTCGGGCATTTCTCCAGTGCTGACATTTCCTCTCATCTTCCGGAACCTGTAAGCCTATTTCCCATGTACATGGGTACATGGTACATACATGGGCCTGATGCGATGTAAGTGTACTTCTGTTGTTCTACTGCTCCCTTTCATCAAACTAAGTGGTTCGTAGTTGGTTGAATTCTTGTACCAACCCGCAGATCCTGATGTTGCAACTGCTGTGTCATGGTCACTGTACATCATCTGCATTGCTCTGTTTCTAATTACTTTCTTAATCTGTGGTAGACTCTGTGGTATGTTGGCCTCCGAATGCATGATAGAGCTGATAAGTTAGCCAAAGAATCTGCCTTTAAAGGAGCCGTTGAGTGTAACCTTGGATTGTCAATGAGCAATCTGAGAGCAGCAGTACACCGAGAACTTCAACAAGATCTTGTAGATCTGAGGCAAAGTGAATTTGACACCAGTAATTCCATCTATCATCATACTATCATGCAAGAGGAGCCACACATCTATGGATCATCCAATAATATCAGCAGACTTCTAGATGTTACAACTGCTCGGCTTAGACTCGGTTACAAGTATCTCTGGGAATTCTCATTATCTGCCGATGTAGACCTGACCAAATATAAACTGTGTCAACAAAATTATTCGCACACCTTCCGTCACTATGTGATGGAGTGCGAAAAGATACGTGAATTTAGAGACAATTCTATAACCAATGTTCCAGCGATGTGTAAATATTTCATTCAAAATGATCTGCTACCAGAAATTTTAGCCAAATATCCCCAGTTTGCTAACTGTAGGTAGTAACTGAGTGATTGTAACCTATCCACCGCTGCCCACTGGATGGGGGGCGGTGTGCAGAACAAACATATAAATTTTGACACTAGCTCTCCACATATGTCAGTTGCTTAATTTAGAACCTGTACTTGAGGTCGATCTCGAACCCATTGTTGATGTGATGACGTATATTGAATTTTGTAACTAGCTCATCAAGATTGTAACTTACTTAGCTAAATGAATTGTGGGGTTCAGTCCCTGAGCCCATTATGTGCCTCTGTAACCCTTTCCGCTACCGCCCACAAGATGGGTATGGGGTGCATAATAAATGAACTAAACTAACTAAATGTAAATGTCTACATTTCTTCTTTTAGTTGCAAGTTTTGCAGCTTCATCTTCAATATCAATTCCTATTATTCCCACATGGCTTGGCACCCAGTTGATAAGTACCTGACGTCCTTGATGTTTGAGTGTTTGCATTAATGATATGACATTTGTGATCAGATGGATGTTATCATGTATGTGTGTTCTTGTTGCAAGGTTTCAATGGCAGTTTTCGAATCTGTATATATGATAACATGTTGTCGGTGTTCAGCAAGAGCATGTTCCAAAGCCTTTTGAATGGCTAGCATCTCTGTTTGTAAAGTTGAACACTCATTTGAGTCTCCAACTATTTACAGTGTCCTGCTTTAACCTGCAGTTCTGATTTCTTGTCCCTGCTGGTCTACTGATCCATCTGTGAAGTAAGTGAAGCTGTCGGGTGCCATGTTTGCTTCTATATGCATCTGTGCAATGTTACGTAGCAGATGAGGATTTGTCTGGTTCTTTTTTCCTTCATGAACCATAATCTTAAAGTCTGCTGGCGGAGATTCCCAAGGGGCTTTTATAACAAAGTCTGCATGTATTTCATCAACATCTCTCTCAGTGACTGTGTTTGTTATATCGAATGTATTGATGGTGTTTATCGCACAGTGGGTCCACCTGTTGCTATTGGAGGCTCTTCTGTCCAGAGTTAGTGCTCCAGTGATTATATCTTTAAGTGAACTGATTATAGGTCTAGTCAATATCTTGGTCAGCATACACGCAGTAATCCCTTTTACCCTTATTTCAATCGATGTTAGCTTGGTTTCTAGTCTTAGGTTCAGTATTTTAGTCCATCTGGGAGCTCCTGTTATGACTCGCATTGCATCATTTTGAATAGCCTCAACGTTTGCCCACTGACCAGAAGAAAGAGTGAGTAAGGCAGGCGCTGCATAATCAACTAGGGAACGAACGGCGTGTATGTAAAACATTCTTATCACTTTGTGTCCCGCTCCTAGACGGGGCCCTGTGATTGCTCTCATTATAATCAGTCGTGACTTTCCTTTCTTCAGATATTGAATTTGCTTGTTGAATGTCATTTTAAAATCTATCCACACTCTGAGATATTGATATTGTGTAACCCACTGAAGGTCAATGTCTTGAATGCGTAGATGCCTGTCTGGAGTGTTGCCGCCTATAAGATTCGCTATAAAAGAACATAATATGAAGAATTAAGGAAATTGTAGTACTGTAACTCTATTGGCCTATACGAGGCAGCTCAAATTAAATCTGTCCAAACTCATTCACACACACATATATAATTATTCTGTTTGTTTAGTTAGTAGCATTGCGAATAAAAAGCTTACTCACTCATGTTACAGAAGCGGGTGGAGAGAGTGCCGAGGATAACACTGAGAAGAGAGAAAAGAGTCTGGATGGGGCAGAGAGCATCCTTCCATCCACTACAATTGAGATCAATCCATCCACTCCGGATACCGGACAGGAGAGCGTCCAGGCCAGGTTTGGAGGGTAGTCTGTGGGGTTTGATAGACGGGTTGGGAGGGATGCAAGGGGCAGGGGGATAGACGGGTTGGGAGGGATGCAAGGGGCAGGGGGATACAAACTATGAGAGTGAAGGCAATAGGTAGGACATTGTTCTGTTACTACGTCCTCATATCCCTAATTCCCAAGTGCTCTTCTCTCTTGTCCAATTCCTGAAGTGTTGATGTGACTAACTATAGTACCACAGTCTACAGGATGGGGCTCGCAATAACCCAATTAATCTCTCCCCCTTCACAGGTCTCCATTTTTAAGCGTCCATCAAGCAAATTTGTTTGTGACGACGTGGGTCGGTGGGAGAGGCCGTCGAGGCCCCCAGCACCGCCTGCGTCGACAGTCCCCCTCCATCACAGCTGAGTGCTGCACGGCCGTCGGCTGCACCTGGGAGGAGTATGCTGAGTACTGCCCAACCTCCAGCAGGCTGCGGGCTGGAGTAACACTCATCTGAGGGTGACATCTTGACTCGACGAAGAACGACACGTGATACAGGCTCTACAGGAGCTGGACCTACAAGTTACAGCATTGATGAGCAAGTTACAGCATTGATAAGCTTGTTACAGAGTTTGCAAATGAGTAAATGCATTAACAGTTTGTTTATACTGCCAATTTTGGTCTAATTTATAATTTATTGTGTCGGGGGACAGGAAGCCAGTGTGTATTCATACACAATTAACTTTTATCGAGGACCTTCCCCTCCCCCCCCCCAAGGCCGAATTACTGACTCCGCCCAGGATGCAACCCCCCACATAAAGTTGACTAATTCCTGAATACCTACTCATTGCTAGGTGAACAGAGGCATTAGGTGAAAGGAAATGTGCCCAATCATTCCCGTCCCGCCCGGGATTCGAACCCAGAATTCTTAATTGTGCGTCGAGAACGAACCCGACTGTACTACCGGGACCCTTATATATTTTGATTATGTTGATCCCGGACCGCCAGGCCGGTATACGTGCACATCACTACCCATGTAACGCAAAATTTAAAATTATTCTAAAATTAACTTCGGATTTTTGAAAAGCAAGAGTTCCCCCTTTATCATTTCTTAATAGTTTTCTCTAACTTTTTAGCGATTTACACACAACGTATAACTAAAAAAAGAAAATAACATGAATGTCTTATTCTCTGGTGAAAAATTTGTGGTTTAATGTAGCGACTCTCGAGGTAGTATCCCAAGCCAGTGTATATACACCAAGAAGTGTATATCTCGCCATGGGAGACATCTCCCGTCACGCAGGGTGCAGCCGCACCTCCACAGATCTCCAGTATCAGCTGTTGATACTGCTAATGGCTCAAAAGGGCCACCACTTATGGGCTATTCATGCCCGTGCCACCTTTTGGGTGGCTTAATCTTCATCAATCTATATCTCGCTTCTCGGTATATATACCCTGAGAATTTACGGACTAAGTAAACTTGCTGATTGGTCAGTTGAAAACTGTGATCTTAATAACCCTTCTGAAGTTAATAGGCCTTAAGCCATACACGAAACAAAAACATGATTTTCCTGCTCCAATTTGTATAATATACTTACATATTGACCATAACATTACAGGTGACAAATTAGCTTGTATGTATATATCAGATGCAACAGACATTATGATGAACATATAGGGATATGTTGAGGTCAGATTGCAATGGCTGATGCAATCTTGCCTCTTCATATGCCACAAATATATACCAGGGGGTCTGGTAGCTGAGTAGACAGCGCGCGGGACTCGTAATCCTATCGGGATCGATTCCCGGCGCCGTAGAGACAAATGGGCAAAGTTTCTTTCACCCTGATGTACCTGTTACCTAGCAGTAAATAGGTACCTAGGAGTTAGACAGCTGTTACGGGCTGCTTCCTGGGTGTGTGTAAAAAAAAAAAAATAGTTAGTAGTTACTAACAGTTGATTGATTGACAGTTGAGAGGCGGGCCGAAAGAGCAGAGCTCAACCCCCTCAAGCACAACTAGGCGAATACAAACTTTCCCAAAGTCTCCTTTATGGCTGTCATATTGTCTGCCGCTTGGTAAGCAGTAACGCTTCTTATTATGAATCTATCTTCATCCGGAGGCTGATAGGCTTTAAGCTCAACTCGAAACTAATCCAGTAACAGGTTGTGTTCAGTTAGAAGGGTACCCCGCTTCTTGGTATAAAATAATTCATTGTGTCAGGGGACAGGAAGCCAGAGTGGATTCATACACATTTGGCTTTTATCGAGGTCCCCCCCCCCTTCCCCAAGGCCAAATTACTGACCCCGCCCAGGATCCAACCCCACAACAAACTGACTAACTCCTGAGGACCTACTCACTGCTAGGTGAACAGCGGCATTAGGTGAAAGGTGTGTGTCCAATCATTTCTGTCCCACCCGGGATTCGAACCCCGAATTCTCGTTTGTGCGTCGATAACGAACCCGACATATATGTACACTGAGTTTACTTTAGGGCTGGACTGTGTTCAGGACTGCAGTATACTTGCTGGTTATGGTCAGTATAAACTCTTGTGGTTGCCGTAATAATCCGCCAGAGGTTGATAGGCATTAAACCCAACACCAAATTTATGCACCTGGATACATAACTTTAGTTAAACATATTTCAGCACAGTAGATTACTTAGTTTAGTTTATTATGCACCTCCCCCACCCCTCCCCCAGGGGGGGGGGGGTTATCTTCTTGAGGTTATCTTGAGATGATTTCGGGACTTTTTAGTGTCCCCGCGGCCCGGTACTCGACCAGGCCTCCATCCCCAGGAAGCAGCCCGTGACAGCTGACTAACACCCAGGTACCTATTTTACTGCTAGGTAACAGGGGCATAGGGTGAAAGAAACTCTGCCCATTGTTTCTCGCCGGCGCCTGGGATCGAACCCAGGACAACAGGATCACAAATCCAGCGTGCTGTCCGCTCGGCCGACCGGCTCCCCCAGGGGGGGGGGCAGAGAGAATGACATTTTGCTTTTCTCCGGAAATCTCGCGTCGGCGACACGTTTTATATTTACACTCTGGCTGCCTGTCCCCCGATACTTTGAATTATATTTCAAAGGCGTTAGTTAGTCATCAAATCAATTTGAGTTAGTCGTGTATCTTCCAATAACCGAGCACCTGGCAATTACGAAGTAATTAATATTTCATATTAATAAACATAGTTTGCAAATAATTTATAGAGCATTATATATATCATTAAATATTTCTTAAATATAATACAAGAAATTATTATGTAATTTGATTTTGAATTAAATATTACATAAAATACTAGAATCCTATACAATTTTAATTGTAGCTATATAAAGTCATTAAACTTCCCTTTTTATTCGTTTGAAAAGATCCTTATATTTTTGTCGGATGATTATAAGTCCCTAAAGTATATTGTTACTGTGCGGTATCTGGGGAAAAAGTGGGTAAAGTACGAGCATTTGTCTATGTACTCAAACCTCCATAATTGTGTAGCTAAGGAATCTCTTGCAATTTTATCTGCCAATTTCTCTGTAATGCAATCTTCCAGGTTTCACCTATAATTTGGCGTATTTTTGGCCCGTTATGAGGAGCATAATGCTGATTCACGTAGCTTTATGTTTTAAATTGCAGCATTACAGAGTAATTTGAAATAACACATGCATAATTCTAAGCAATACTAATCTATGTATATGATTCTTATGACCAGAAAATAGTTCCGATACTGATTTATGATAATTGAGTTTTACTTATTTTCCAATTCCAAGGACCCTAAGGCAGGTAAGCAGAGAATGGAAGGCTGGGGCGAGGATGCGGCAAGCTGGAGCAGGGAACAGGATACACGTTAGAGGGAGATACAGCATGATGGCCTGACCACCCCGGGGGGTTACCTTAAGGTTACTTTGAGGTGCTTCCGGGGCTTAGCGTCCCCGCGGCCCGGTCGTCGACCAGGCCTCCTGGTTGCCGGACTGATCAACCAGTCCGGGGGGGGGGGGTTTCTTTGCAGTGATACTGTATGACATTCTTCGTTATTCCTTTGCATACATGGGCGTCGCGCAGGGATTCGGTTCTCCGGCAGTTGGTGGTAGATGTTGGTGTTTCTCAGGTCTTCGTTCGACGGTTTTCTGGTTTCAATGCTCTTCTTGTTTCTTTCTTCTGATGTTTTCCGGCGAGTTTGGATCAACGTTTGTCTTAGTGTTTGTTATAAATGATATGAGTGGGACTCTATGGGGTACTGGTACTATTAAGGGGTATAGGTAGTTAGAAGACAGGAGTATCAAATATGGGAGAGCTAAAAGGCCCGGCCCCCAAAATAAACTATCCACAGTAGTAATAACTTGCTACAAGACCAAATATGTTAGTCTAAGGGTTGATCACTGCGCTCCCACCTTGGAAGAAGAGATACTCTGTAATTCATGTACTTATTTATTAACCCCTTAACAACCCCCCCATTTACACTCACACCAATAACAATAATAATAACTTTACCACACTATCTTACGTTAAAAGCCTTGGTCCACGTAGGCAGGATACAAGGTTTACACTAATAACAAGCTAGGGTAAAGTACTACTGGATAAGCACTGAAGCTGGATGCAGCTTAGGGTAGTGAAACCACGTGGGACCCTAATACAAAACACAACACTTAGGGGTACCCAAACACTGGCAAAATACTATCCCCAGGTCTCCCCAATCGTTACTACCAGAGTAGACACACTTACACCATATAATACTTAACTTAAGGGTACAGGAACTTCAGGTAAGGGAAATAAGTAAGAGGAGAAGGAAGGAGAGTAGGGATACAGCCACAGAGTAGGTCTTAACCTCACGCCACCAGCCAAGAGAAGACCGAGCTAGCCACCAGCTGCCTCCCTCATGTTGTGGTGCCGGGAGGAGCCTAATTGATCGTGCAGCTAAGCACATTAAAGATCTTCCCCTATGAAACGTATTGTTACTTTATGAATGATTAGAAAGTATTAGTAAGCAAAGTTGGTGCCTATGTTATTATTTAATAATCAACCCCCAGCTCAGTCTTTAAATGCTCTTTGAGAAACAATAATAGTCTTACGTCTGGCAGGGAAGATACAAACAATTGACATTCTAGATGCCCAACTGTACTACCAGAAAGTTTAATAGCTCAATTTTGACCTCTGGTTTCCACTGGAGAACCCAGGGTCGTAACACTCCTCCCCCCTTCAGAGAAAAAAAAATGTGACTACTAGAATAGTAGTCATATTTTTTTGTAAGAGTATACAGAGAACAAAAAGAAAAACATATGACAAAAACAAAAAATCAATCAAAAGCAATTTCTCTGCAAAAAAAAAATACAAAGGAGTTCTCTGAAAGAAAAAAAAAAAACATACACAAAAAAAATAAAAGAACAGGGAAGTAAATAAATTGGACACGGAATATTTAATGTCACAGGAGAACCTAAAAAAAAAAATAACTAAAGCATGACAGTTGGTAAATGGCTTTCTGTGGCTCAGATGAATGTTATTCAGGCAACCGGGACAGAGCGTCGGCTATCACGTTGAGTCTGCCCGGTAGGTGGGTAATGGAAAGATTGAAGTCCTGTAGGTACAACGCCCACCTGAGGATGCGTTTATTCTTACCCTTCATCTGAGTCAGGAAGACTAGTGGGTTATGGTCCGTGTACACTTCCACTATATTACCTGTGAGGTAAACTTCGAACTTTTTACATGTTAACACTAGCGCCAACGCCTCTTTTTCTACCACTGAATAATTGCGTTGCGCCTTGTCGAATTTCACAGAGTAATAATATACTGGGTGTTCCACCTGATCATCCCCAGTTTGCAACAACACTGCACCAGCACCCGAGTCAGACGCGTCAACATGAATTTTAAACGGTCGGTCGAACCTTGGACTAGCAAGCACTGGGGCGGAAGCTAAGATCAATTTCAAATTTTTAAATGCCTCTGCACAGTCTGATGACCACTTAAATTTAACGGCTTTCCGCAACAAGTCTGTGAGAGGAGTGGCAACACTGGAAAAGTTCTGACAAAAACGTCGATAGTACGCACACATACCGATAAATCTTTGAACGTCCTTTTTAGACTTTAGTACTGGATACTCCAGAATGGCACTGATTTTATCTTGCCGAGGTAACACTTTTCCTTGGCCCACTTCATAACCGAGGTACGTCACTGTGCCTTGGCCAAAATGACACTTTTTAGCATTTAAGGTAAGATTTGCCCTTTTCAAGATGGCAAACAACTGGCGTAACCTAGCTATGTGGTCAGCCCAATTACTGTCAAACAGCACGATATCATCTAAATGCGCCCGACAATTTGGCACCTTAGCGAGTAGAGAGTTCATGAGTCTCTGGAACGTGGCAGGGGCATTACGCAAGCCGAACGGTAACACTTGATACTCAAAAATACCCTCGGGTGTCACGAACGCGGTGAGCTGTTTAGCACGTTCAGTGAGTGGGATTTGATAATACCCCCTCGAGAGGTCGAATTTCGAAACGTACTTGGCATTTCCCAACTCGTCAATGCAGTCCTCGAGGAGGGGCAGCGGATAGGCATCCACAATGGTCACCTTGTTGAGCTGCCGATAGTCGGTGCATAATCGCCATGAGCCGTCTGGTTTGGGGACCAAAAGGCAGGGCGAGCACCAAGAGCCCTGGCTCGGCCGGATGAGGCCGTGCTGGAGCAAGAAGTCGACCTCCTTCCGTATGATGGCCTTCTTTTCTGGACTCATCCGATAGGGTTGAAGGCGAATGGGAGTGTAGTCCGTCAACTCGACATCATGGCAAATGGCATCAGTCTGGGTCGGGACCTCCCCGAACAGACTGGAGAATTCATCAACCAACGACTGCACCTCTTCACGTTGGGCCATCTGCAAATGGGACAGTTCCTCCACAGCATTCACAGAACTAGAATTATTGAAAATGAGATTAGTTGGGTCCCCAGAACAATCATCCCCTCTCTCACTGGAAATGGAAACATTGGTTAGTGCAATGGGCCTGGGGCCCTGGAACTTCTTCAGTCGATTTACATGTATGAGCATTACCTGGTTACGTTTGTCAGAGTGCCTCACTTTGTACGTGAGGTCCCCAGTCTTTTCTGTCACAATGTAGGGGCCTTCGTACTTGTGGGACATAGTGTTCCCTAGTCGAGGCTTTAACACCAGGACAGGGTCGCCAGGCTGAAATACCCGTAACTTAGATTTAGCATCGTTACGTTCTTTCATCTTTTCTTGGGCCTTTCCAAGATACTTTAATGCAGCCGCCTTGCAGTCCTTGAGTCTCTGGTGGTGTTGCGCAAAGAAAGCCGAACCTTCGGATAACGTTACGTTCCCTAACAGATTCTCCTGTAACATTTGCAAGGGTCCACGAACTTTATGGCCAAAGACTAACTCAAAAGGAGAACAGCCCAGTGAACTTTGCAATCCCTCTCTAGCCGCAAACAAAACATACGGTAAATTCTCATCCCAGAAGGTGTGGGAACTCTCGCACGATGTCTTCAACATCTGCTTCAGAGTTAGATGGAAACGTTCAATTACCCCCTGACTCTGTGGATGGTATGGGCTGGAAACCTTATGAGTTATTCCATGTTCCTTACAAAATTGCTCGAAAACATCAGACTTAAAATTAGTACCATTGTCAGTTTGCACGACCCGAGGCAGTCCAAAAGTGGAAAAAAATTGCAACATACGAGCAACGACAGTTTTTGCTCGGATGTTCCTTACAGCAAAAGCCTCTGGGTAACGAGTAGTGATACACATCATCGTGATTAGGTAAATATTACCAGACTTAGTTCTAGGTAATGGTCCAACACAGTCCATTACCACATGAGAAAATGGTTCCTCTGGCACAACAATAGGCCTTAGAGGAGCTTTAGGTGGAGTCTGGTTTGGTTTCCCAACCAGTTGACAAACACACGCATTACAAAATTTTGCCACATCGCTTTTCAGCTTGGGCCAGAAAAAATACTTTAAAATTTTGTGATACGTAATATTAATACCTTGATGTCCCCCCATAGGATCATCATGAGCAGCTGCCAAAACTCTTTCTCTATAGCAGGTCGGCAACATAACCTGGTGGACTACCTCCCACTCATTTGACAAGGGAGCACTCGGTGGTCTCCATTTTCTCATCAAAATCCGATCATTGTAGTAGTACCCAGTTGCTGCGTCTACAATTTCCTCCATAGAGACGGCTGTTTCATGACAATCTGCAAGAGTGGGGTCAGCTTTCTGTAACTCACTCAAGGAAGCATCTAGGCCTTGGTCAGATGCCATTGGCCGAGGCTCAACAGTGTTCTCCTCCACCTCCCCACTACTCTCTGTAGGTGGCGGTGGCAGGCTCTCCACAATGTCCTCGGCCACGTCATCGAGTCGGGCCATGAATGTGTCCGCGAGGTCCACTTGGTTTTCACCACTCGGAAAGCTCCTCGTGACCTCGGGATTTACCACCTTGGCAAGCACAGGGCTGCCCTTACATTTAAGTCCCATAGACCTGGTCACCGCGCACGCAGGGTACACAACATTATCCTCTGCGGCGGGTGGATCCAGGCAAACCTTAGGGGTAGGCAACATAATAGGCAGTCTGGAGTCCCCTACCTTATCCCCTGCTAAATCATTACCAACTATTACATCAACATTAGGGAAAGGTAGGTATGAAGTGACTCCGACTGTACAAACACCCTTGTGGAAATCAGATTCCAGGGTAACCTTATGGAGGGGTACTGCCCGAGTATCACTAGTGACACCCTCGACCAGTACCACCTCTCCAGTGTCGAGAGTGTTGGCACCTTGCAATGCACTCTCTAAAATTAAAGTCTGGATGGCACCGGTGTCTCGGAAGATCACCACGTCCTTCCAGGAAGAACCCTCAGACAAAAGTAGTCTCCCTTTCGATAAGAATGGGGTAAGCAAGTCCAACCACTGTGGGTTGGAGGTCTTACTCCCTAACCCTTCCGAAGGCCTCAAGCCCTGTGTCACAACTAGAGCATTGGGTCTTTTTTCTGGGTACAGTTGCCAACAACGGCTAATAGTGTGGTTTGGACGATTACAGTGACCACAAAAACGTCGGGGAGAAGAGACATTACTAACAGAATTACCCTTCGGTTCACCTTTAGGTGCCGTTGGGCTAGACACTTTACCAGGGTTAGTTATGTCTGAAACAGAAGGTGCATTAGGTAAAGGGTTAGAATGAGCTGGTCTGGACTGGCTGTGGGTATAAGGTTTGCTACTCTGTGGGGTATAATTATTTTTATTGGGCCTTTTGCCCGCCAATTGGTAGTTTTCTGCCAACTTGGCCAAATCCCCTATTTTAGAATTTAACTCTATCCTTCCTTTAATGTATTGTGATACGTTCTCTGGCATAACATCTATAAAATGCTCCATTAAAATTAAGTTCCTGAGAGCCTCGTATGTTTCGGCTTTCGCCGAGCGAATCCATCTATCAAACAATCGAATTTGATCATTCACAAATTCAGTGAGCGGTTGGTTGTGAGTAGGCCTAAGGTTACGATAAACTTGGCGGTGAGCTTCAGGAGTAATTTCATATGCCCGCAAAATACCTTCCCTGACTTTATCATATTCGAAACACTCGTCGTCAGGCATGTTTATAAAAATATCTTGTGCTTTACCCCTAAGTCTTCCCTGTAGGATTTTCACCCACTCTTCCTTTGGCCAGTTCATGGACGTGGCCACTCTCTGAAAATGGTTGAAAAACCTTTCAGGGTCAGACTCGGAAAATTCAGGTAAATTATGCTTTTTCTCATAATGCCTGGGGTTTGAATCCCCGGCAGGTGGAGGTCCAGTGGCATTCGCTCTAATTCTAGCCTCCTCGGTTTTGAGTTTTTGCTCCTCTAATTTTATTTTTGCTAACTCTAAAGCTAATTCACTTTCCCTATGAGTTGCACTTTCTGCTTGGCTAGGCTGGCATAAAGGTGTATCACTTGCCAATAGTTGTTCATCAATACAATGTTGTAATATTTCATTCACCAAAGTCCACTTTTTATCTGCGACATTTAATTCTAGGCCAAATTCCTGGCCTAACAATACTAAATTAGACTTTTTAAGTTTCTTTATCTCTACCACTGAAGGCTCCCTTGCCAGTTTCTGCATTTCAGAAGACATCACTAATAATTTTAGCTCCCAGCCAAAGAAAAAATTAAAAAATAAAAATTGGAAAAAAAACAAAAATTTGCACGGCCCCTAACACAAGGCCACACTAACCTTAATCGTGAAGGGATCCAGCTGGGTGTCCAGTCAGTGCAAGAATGTCCTTTGCTAGATGAGCTGGACCCTAGGCTAGCACACAACCGTTCTGCAGAAATAAAAAATTTTAATTTTGGCACTCAAGAATCTAATTTTTTACACTTATAATGTTCCTCCCGGACTGGCCAACCACTTGTTATAAATGATATGAGTGGGACTCTATGGGGTACTGGTACTATTAAGGGGTATAGGTAGTTAGAAGACAGGAGTATCAAATATGGGAGAGCTAAAAGGCCCGGCCCCCAAAATAAACTATCCACAGTAGTAATAACTTGCTACAAGACCAAATATGTTAGTCTAAGGGTTGATCACTGCGCTCCCACCTTGGAAGAAGAGATACTCTGTAATTCATGTACTTATTTATTAACCCCTTAACAACCCCCCATTTACACTCACACCAATAACAATAATAATAACTTTACCACACTATCTTACGTTAAAAGCCTTGGTCCACGTAGGCAGGATACAAGGTTTACACTAATAACAAGCTAGGGTAAAGTACTACTGGATAAGCACTGAAGCTGGATGCAGCTTAGGGTAGTGAAACCACGTGGGACCCTAATACAAAACACAACACTTAGGGGTACCCAAACACTGGCAAAATACTATCCCCAGGTCTCCCCAATCGTTACTACCAGAGTAGACACACTTACACCATATAATACTTAACTTAAGGGTACAGGAACTTCAGGTAAGGGAAATAAGTAAGAGGAGAAGGAAGGAGAGTAGGGATACAGCCACAGAGTAGGTCTTAACCTCACGCCACCAGCCAAGAGAAGACCGAGCTAGCCACCAGCTGCCTCCCTCATGTTGTGGTGCCGGGAGGAGCCTAATTGATCGTGCAGCTAAGCACATTAAAGATCTTCCCCTATGAAACGTATTGTTACTTTATGAATGATTAGAAAGTATTAGTAAGCAAAGTTGGTGCCTATGTTATTATTTAATAATCAACCCCCAGCTCAGTCTTTAAATGCTCTTTGAGAAACAATAATAGTCTTACGTCTGGCAGGGAAGATACAAACAATTGACATTCTAGATGCCCAACTGTACTACCAGAAAGTTTAATAGCTCAATTTTGACCTCTGGTTTCCACTGGAGAACCCAGGGTCGTAACACTCCTCCCCCCTTCAGAGAAAAAAAAAATGTGACTACTAGAATAGTAGTCATATTTTTTTGTAAGAGTATACAGAGAATAAAAAGAAAAAACATATGACAAAAAAAAATCAATCAAAAACAATTTCTCTGCAAAAAAAAGTACAAAGGAGTTCTCTGAAAGAAAAAAAAAAAAAAAAACACAAAAAAAAAATAAAAGAGCAGGGAAGTAAATAAATTGGACACGGAATATTTAATGTCACAGGAGAACCTAAAAAAAAATAACTAAAGCATGACAGTTGGTAAATGGCTTCCTGTGGCCCAGATGAATGTTATTCCGGCAACCTGGACAGAGCGTCGGCCATCACGTTGAGTCGGCCCGGTAGGTGGGTAATGGAAAGATTGAAGTCCTGTAGGTACAACGCCTACCTGAGGATGCGTTTATTCTTACCCTTCATCTGAGTCAGGAAGACTAGTGGGTTATGGTCCGTGTACACTTCCACTATATTACCTGTGAGGTAAACTTCGAACTTTTTACATGTTAACACTAGCGCCAACGCCTCTTTTTCTACCACTGAATAATTGCGTTGCGCCTTGTCGAATTTCACAGAGTAATAATATACTGGGTGTTCCACTTGATCATCCCCAGTTTGCAACAACACTGCACCAGCACCCGAGTCAGACGCGTCCACATGAATTTTAAACGGTCGATCGAACCTTGGACTAGCAAGCACTGGGGCGGAAGCTAAGATCAATTTCAAATTTTTAAATGCCTCTGCACAGTCTGATGACCACTTAAATTTAACGGCTTTCCGCAACAAGTCTGTGAGAGGAGTGGCAACACTGGAAAAGTTCTGACAAAAACGTCGATAGTACGCACACATACCGATAAATCTTTGAACGTCCTTTTTAGACTTTAGTACTGGATACTCCAGAATGGCACTGATTTTATCTTGCCGAGGTAACACTTTTCCTTGGCCCACTTCATAACCGAGGTACGTCACTGTGCCTTGGCCAAAATGACACTTTTTAGCATTTAAGGTAAGATTTGCCCTTTTCAAGATTGCAAACAACTGGCGTAACCTAGCTATGTGGTCAGCCCAATTACTGTCAAAAAGCACGATATCACCTAAATACGCCCGACAATCTGGCACCTTAGCGAGCAGAGAGTTCATGAGTCTCTGGAACGTGGCAGGGGCATTACGCACGCCGAATGGTAACACTTGATACTCAAAAACACCCTCGGGTGTCACGAATGCAGTTAGTTGTTTAGCACGTTCAGTGAGTGGGATTTGATAATACCCCCTCGAGAGGTCGAATTTCGAAACGTACTTGGCATTTCCCAACTCGTCGATGCAGTCCTCGAGGAGGGGCAGCGGATAGGCATCCACAATGGTCACCTTGTTGAGCTGCCGATAGTCGGTGCATAATCGCCAGGAGCCGTCTGGTTTGGGGACCAAAAGGCAGGGCGAGCACCAAGAGCCCTGGCTCGGCCGGATGAGGCCGTGCTGGAGCAAGAAGTCGACCTCCTTCCGTACGATGGCCTTCTTTTCTGGACTCATCCGATAGGGCTGAAGGCGAATGGGAGTGTAGTCCGTCAACTCGACATCATGGCAAATGGCATCAGTCTGGGTCGGGACCTCCCCGAACAGACTGGAGAATTCATCAGCCAACGACTGCACCTCTTCACGTTGGGCAATCTGCAAATGGGACAGTCCCTCCTCCACAGCATTCACAGAACTAGAATTATTGAAAATGAGATTAGTTGGGTCCCCAGAACAATCATCCCCTCTCTCACTGGAAATGGAAACATTTATTTATTTATTTATTTATTTATGCATATACAAGAATGTACATAAGGAATGTGAGGATACAATTATGGTAATTACAGTCTTGTAAAGCCACTAGCACGCGCAGCGTTTCGGGCAGGTCCTTAATCTAAGAAAATTTTAAGGAGGTAAATACTTGCAAAATTTATAGACAAAAAAATGATAACAGATTACATGGAATGAAAAAAAAAAAAGATGAGAGAAAATTATAGGTACAGTATATTAAAGCACATAGGTAGCTATGATTGATTGCAATGACAGCTTAAAATGGTAGTTGACAACAAATTGGTAGGCACAATACAGCAGAAACAATATAAGATTGATTGCAATGACAGCTTGAATGGTAGTTGACAAAAATTGGTAGTCACAATACAGCATATGGCTAGCACATAAAAGAAGACAGCAATGAACACAATGATAAGGTTTGATAGTACATAAAAATTAGGAGATTGGGTACCACTAGGTACAGAGCAAAATTAAAGCTCAGTGTAGGAAACTAAATAGATGAAGTTAGGTACTTTTTGGTTTTGCTTTTAAATAAGGCAAAAGTTTTACAGTTTTTCAATTCACTAGGGAGTGAGTTCCATAGACTAGGTCCCTTAATTTGCATAGAGTGTTTACACAGATTAAGTTTGACCCTGGGGATATCAAAGAGATATTTATTTCTGGTGTGGTGATAATGGGTCCTATTACATCTGTCCAGGGAGAGTTTCAGAGCATGGTTTGCATTTAAGAACAGGGTTTTGTAAATGTAGTTGACACAAGAGAATGTGTGGAGGGAGTTAATATTTAGCAAGTTTAGAGATTTAAACAAGGGAGCTGAGTGTTGTCTGAAAGCAGAGTTAGTTATTATTCTGATAGCAGATTTTTGCTGTGTGATGATGGGCTTAAGGTGGTTTGCAGTGGTAGACCCCCATGCACAGATACCATAATTAAGATAGGGGTAGATTAGTGCATAATATAGTGAGAGGAGAGCAGAGTTAGGAACATAATATCTGATTTTGGAGAGTATACCAACTGTCTTAGAGACTTTCTTAGTTATGTGTTGAATGTGGGTGCTGAAGTTGAGTCTCTTGTCTAGGAATAGGCCAAGAAACTTGCCATCATTTTTATTACTGATGTTAATGTTGTCTATCTGTAGCTGAATTGCATTTGATGATTTGCTTCCAAATAAGATGTAGTAAGTCTTTTCGATGTTTAATGTTAGTTTGTTAGTTTTTGATCAAGTGGGATCAAGTTTGTTAGTTAGTTAGTTTGTTAGTTAGTTTTTGACAACCAGGTTTGTCTTTTTCCAGGAAGTGTGCAAGTAAGTAATTATCAAAGAAGGCACCAAACCGGGAAGGCTGTGTAGCACTATCAAATGTGCGGAATAATCAGAGGGCGCTAAATATCACCAAGGATGCCAATACGAGAATAGAAACGCATAAGGCGAACGACATCAAAAGTATCTGATTCACCAAGAATTCTATGGAGGGACAGGTGACCATGAGGGATGGTCAGAAAGCAAGACACGCTCGTCCTGGAAGTCAGGACATTCAACAAGGATATGCACGACTGTAAGAAGGACAATGCAATTTGGACAATAAGGAGCAGGACGGTGCTCCATTAAGTGACCGTGAGTTAAGCGAGTATGGTTAATACACAACCTTGCCAGACCTGTTTCCCACCGCCGGTTACGGTGGTAGGAGGAAGGCCACGGGGACACACTACACTTAAGAGTACGCAGTTTGTTACCAGTAACAGAAGACTAACAACCCTGCCAACGGGCAAGGATGGAGGAATGAATAACTGGGTAAAAGTCGGAATAAGGAATATAAAGAGACACTAACATGGCTGGGAAACCAGCAAAACTCTACCGACTTAAATTTACTGGAGATAAGAAACAGCCAATGCTGAATCACGATGACCACCGGGTGGACCAGATTAAAGGACCCCAAAGCAATGGGGGCGCTGCGAGGGTCAACTACACCACAAAGGAGGATTGACAACGAGAAAGCAGGAGACGAAGAGCATAGAGAATAGCATAAAGTTCTGCTGTAAAGATGCTAGCCTCCGGAGGAAGGCGACACCTATAGGTGCGGTCAGGAAAAACAGCAGAGTAGCCCACACCGGCAGCAGACTTAATTAGACCCATCGGTGAAGATGGAATCGGAGTGGAAGTGTGAAGAAAAGTACTCAAGGGCAACCATAATCGAGTTATCGAGTTTAGACAGGACGAAGTGGAGTGCAAATAGAGAAGCGTGCGCCTATCCGCTCCCCAAGAAGTATGGGACAAAACCTTGAGTAGGTTAAGGGCCTTAGAGCATTCAACACGGAGGTAAGAGATATGGGGCGACCAAGACAAACGAGTGTCAAAGATTAATCTCAAAAGTGTGTACCTGAGTGTACCTCTAGTTATTCTACCTCATTTTGTTTTAGTGTAACTTAAGTAATTAATTATATTGTAATTATAATATTATAGTAAGTAAGTTTTTATTTTATAGAATTATTAATTGTTAGTTGATTTGTATTGGTCATCTATTGAAATATTGAAAGTACCTTAAAGCGACCTACCTCATTTTGTGTATAGTTATATATATATATATATATATATATATATATATATATATATATGTCGTACCTAGTAGCCAGAACGCACTTCTCAGCCTACTATGCAAGGCCCGATTTGCCTAATAAGCCAAGTTTTCATGAATTAATTGTTTTTCGACTACTTAACCTACCTAACCTAACCTAACCTAACTTTTTCGGCTACCTAACCTAACCTAACCTATAAAGATAGGTTAGGTTAGGTTAGGTAGGGTTGGTTAGGTTCGGTCATATATCTACGTTAATTTTAACTCCAATAAAAAAAAATTTACCTCATACATAATGAAATGGGTAACTTTATCATTTCGTAAGAAAAAAATTAGAGAAATTATATTAATTCAGGAAAACTTGGTTTATTAGGCAAATCGGGCCTTGCATAGTAGGCAGAGAAGTGCGTTCTGGCTACTAGGTACGACATATATATATATATATATATATATATATATATATATATATATATATATATATATATATATATATATATATATATTGGTGTATACTGGCAGCAGGTTTTCTTTCAAACATGTTTCATTGAATATGACCGCATATTCTGTATTTATTATTTTCTGGTTTAGGGCTTCCATCCCTCTAACTATTTTCTTAGCATCAGGGCTTAATTGAAATAGGAGTTCTCCAAAACTCATTTTCGTACTTTTAAGGCGAAGAAAAGAAGTGATTTACTATAGAGTGTATTACACTTATTTGTATAATTTGCACGACGTTTCGAACCTCCATGGTTCATTCTCAAGTGAACAGATCTTACAATACTAGTTGATTTTATACCCGCATTAGGTCAGGTGATAATACAATGAAGGTGAAAACATGGGGGGATACATAAGGGATAAACATAGGGGCTGCAGAAGGCTTATTGGCCCATACGAGGCATCTCCTATCTAAACACAAAGATTAATCCAGTGTAATTGGCCTGTTATGTTGGACATTGTCTTCTGTGTTGGCATCGATATGTTCTTGTCTTGTCCTTACTCTCATGGTGGGTAGAGTAAATAGTTCCGTGATTTGGGTGTTCATGGTAGGTCGCAAAGATAAGGGCCGCAGAACATTGAATAGGTGACAGAAAAAGTAGGGGAACGAAGGGAATATCATGACGGATCAAGAGAGCAGTAGAGTTATGGTCCCCAGCAAAATATGGGGAGGTGGCAGGGGGAGAGAAAGGAATAACCGCAGAAGTGACCAGGACGAGCACCAAGCATCGTCTCCTGGAGACAGACACAAAGAGGTGAAAACTGTGTTATCAGAAATTGGAGTTCTTGATAGTTGGCATATAATCCACGAATATTCCATTGAAGAACAGACATTTTCAAAAATAGAGAGAACCGAAACGAAACAAATTAAAAAAAACCAGTGTTGAATGTAACGAAACGCCATTTTCTGGGTGAGTCCCGGAGGCTCCCCGGAGCTATCCCAGGCTGATATGCTAATGTCAGACTTTGGCATCAGTCGTGTGTATGGAGTTCTTAGGCCTACCGGGGTCCAAGACCAGAACCGGGCCCCCTCAGAGAGGCAAGGGGAGCAATGGCCTACAGAAACCCCCGTGTGGGTGGAAGCATTCTATGTCTGCCATCGACCGGAACAGGCACCCAGAAAGGTAAGCGCCTCAAAACAAACCCCTATTCTGGTTAAAATTGCTACCAAAAGCCGAACTAGTGGATAGAACTCCCCAACAGAAAACAAGCAAACTAGTGTGACATCACACGCTGCCGCGCCGCTGTCTGCGCAGCTCCCCCCTCCACAAGAGGGGAAAGGAGGAGCTCCAGACCCTTCACGCCAGCTACCCACACCTCAGTTCTGAGGCTAGATATAAAAAACACGAAAAAAAAACGCCGACCGGAGGGAGGGACGGATGCCGGGAAGCCTCCGGGACTCACCCAGAAAATGGCATTTCATTACATTCAACGCTGGTTTTCTGGGGGGAGCCCCGTCGGCTCCCCGGAGCTAACTACCCACAGACAGAAAAAGAGGGACTTACCTGGGAGGCGGTCGTCGCTCACTCCTCATCTCTAAGTCGAGACAACTGGCTGCAACCGTCGACCCAAAGCAACACAGGCCCGACGGGGCCCAGGGACATTCACGAGGTAACAAGCAGCCAGGACCCTGTTCGACCGCCAAAAACCCCGCATACGAATATCAGACCAAGACATATTCCCAAAAACGGCAGCAAGAGCCGTGAACTTACGGACGTCATGGACACGGGGATAGACCACAGGCTGGCTGGACTTGATAGCCCTGCGGACGACCTGGGAGACCCGAACCCGTGAACAGGGAAGAAGGGAAACCGGATCAACCCAAAGTGCGTCCCCGGACACAGAAGCCGTGGCACACAAATAACGGTGAAGCGCCGCAACCGGACACAAAACATGATGCACCCCCGGCCATAGTAATCAAGCATCAACCACTCACGAACCCCTCCGGAACGCAGCAGTCTCATTCTTCGCCAGAAAAGAAGGAGACGGCCGCAAGCGAACAAAACAATCTCCACGACCAAAAGAGCAGAAACCCCTGTGCCGGAGGAGAGCATGAAGCTCCCCGACCTGACCCCCAGAGGCTAATGCCAACAAGAAAAGAGTCTTGGAGAACAAATCCCGGACCGAAGGGGACAACGAAATGAGGAGACGAAAGGTAAGTGAGCACTCTGTCCAAAGACCAGGACGGCTCAGGCGGCACATGAGCAGGCCAGAGGTGAAACAAAGCACGAGACAGCTTGCGAATCGGCGCAGACGTAACATCGATACAGAAGGCAAGCTGAAGCGGCTCCACCAGCGCTGCACAATACGAGGCAACAGTGTTAGGCATAAGATGACGGTCCTGAAACAACCATGAGAGGAAGGACAAGACTACCCTAACAGACAACGAACTAACATGACGAAGACGCAAAAAGAAACAGAAGGACCGCCAGGAAACTTCATACTGCCGCCGAGAAGAAACCCTCAGGTGGGACACCAACAAGGAGGCCACCTGATCACCATAGAGATAATGATAGACTCAAGTCAAAAAAATATACGCGAAGACTCAAGAAGATCGAACCAGCCACGTGACGTACTGGCCCGATCTGCAGAAAGAGGCGGAGCCATGGGAAAACCCTCGGGTTCGGATATCGCGTAAGTAGCGCCTGAAACCAAGGCTGGGCCGGCCACCAAGGGGCCAGAAGGACAACTCTCCCCTGGTAAGTCTCCAAGCGAGTCAGGACCTAGAGTAACAGCCGAACCGGGGGAAAGAGGTAGAGGAACCCCCACCTCGACCAGTCCAGCCGAAAGGCATCGACCCCGACGGCCACGCGATCGGGAAAGGGCACCACTTACACGGGAAGGTGCCTTGACCACGCCGACGTGAAGAGGTCCACCTCGGGGCGCCCGAACGTCTGGCAAAGCCAACGGAAGGAAGTGTCGTCGACCGTCCACTCCGTGGAGAGGGGAACGAAGCGAGACAGGTCGTCGGCCAAGACGATGGACACTTCCTGTACATAAACCGCCAGGAGAGCCAAACCCTGAGAACTCAGCAGACGAGTCACCCGAAGCGACCAACCCCAAAGAGACAATGACCGCATCAAACCCCCACAATTCAGGCAATGAACCGCCGAAGAGCAGTCCGAATGGAGCCGAATCGTCAATCCGAGGGCGACCCGAATCCTCTGAAGAGCAAACCACATTGCCACGAACTCCCGCACCGTGCTGTGAGCTCGATGGAAGGATGGACCCCAATGCCCCTGGCCAGCCTGGTGAGTACTGGTCACAAAGCCCCAGTCGAGAGACGACGCATCCGTGTACACATCGAGCGAGGGCTCGGGTAAGCGCCATGGCACTGAACCCCGAAAAACCCGAAGAGGAAGCCGGCGACGCAGCAGCAGACGCAAGGCCCGCGGGGGTCGAACCCAGCGATCATGAGAGAGGCGGAAGGGGTGACCCCGAAGGAACCAGAACAGCCGACGAAGCCAAACCCAACCCGGCGGGTAGACTACCATCGCAAAGTTCAGGCTGCTGCACAGCCCCTCGAGCAACCGCCGGGGTGACCCGAGGGCCCACCAAAAACAGACGAAGGCGGGACCACAGCCGCAGGAGAGACTCCGGAGGGAGAGACAAGGAGGCGGTTCGAGAGTCCCAAACGAGACCCAGCCAAGTCCGAACCTGAGAGGGGACCAGATGGGACTTCCTCCAGTTCACCAAGAACCCGAACCCGGCGAGCTGGGAAAGAACCAAATCCCTGGCTAGCAAGCAAGCCAACCGGCTGGTAGCCCAAACCAGCCAATCGTCGAGGTAGACCAACACCCGAACACCCGAGAGACGCAAACGGGCTACCACGACCCGCATAAGGCGTGTGAACACACGAGGTGCCAGGTTCAACCCGAACGGGAGACAACGAAAGCAGTAACTCAGATGCCCCACAACAAAACCGAGCCAGTCCCTGAACCTCGGATGAATTGGGACATACCAATAAGCGTCCCGGAGGTCCAGGGACACCATCCAAGTGCACGGCTCCAAGAGGAGCCGAACCCCAGACAGCGTAGTCATCCGAAAGGAGGGGCAATGAACTCAGGGGCTCAGACGGGACAAGTCCAGAATGAACCGTAGGTCCGCTTAGCCCCGTTTCGGGACTGGAAACAGACGGGAAACCCATCTGAGGGATGACGTCGTTTTGACGACGCCCAAACGAACCCACTTCAAGATGACCTGACAGAGTACAGGGGAAGAAACTTGCCCTGCCAGCCCCGACCCCCTAAAAGGTGGGGGTCACCCAATGCCACCACAGGCCGACAGATATGACCCGAAACGCCCACGAATTGTTGGACCTGGCATGGGCGAATAGCGCAAGCCGCGCCCCCATCGCCCCGTCAATGGGGCAAACCGCGAAAAGGCCGGCGCCCCTTACGAGACCCAGAACCCCGCACAGAGCGAACACCGCGCCGACCAGACTAGGGCGCGTCCAAAGCAGGAGCCGAACCCGAACCTGACACCAGTGGCCTACCACGACGAGAGGAACCCCGAGCCCTGGCATGACCCTTCCGGGAAAACCCACCCCGGGACCCCTGGAAAACCAACAAGTCCGACATCGGACGACAAGCTGACAACGCAGCCTGAATAAACTGCGCCACGGCCGACTCCTCAAACAGAAGAGGACAGCTCCAGGAGAGAAAAGAACCACAAGGCTGAAGCCAAACGGCCCCGAGAGCACAAGTCCTCCGCCACGAGCGCCGCCTAAAGGGTGGGAACCTGCACATGGAGATGAACAACCCCCACATCGCGGGGAAGGGCAGGGGCAAACAAGCACTCATTCAGGTACTCAAGATCGCCCCCGAGGAAAACCTGAATCACCATGGAAGCTTCCCACCAATCCAGCGTGCGGGAACGACAGAGGGAATGTCAGGAATCCAGAACAAACAAGGGGCAGTCCGCTAGCCAGGAAGACTCTGGAACCTCGTAACAGAGCCAGAAAGGGAACGAAGTCCCAAACCTGAACTCAGACAGATCCATTTCCGAGGCATAATCCGGGTCACGCAGGAGGTAAGCTGCAAGGGCCGCCCACACCACACCAGGTTGGATGTGATAAGCTGAAAACCTCAGGAAAGACGGAACCAACGTACCCGGGGGAACACGGAACCGAACCTGGGGAGGAGCCGACACCAAAGAGCATAGAGCTCACTGGTGGAGCATAGAGCTCACTGGTGGGAACAGAAGGATAGTTTGACACAAGTGATCTATCTTTCTTAAACACTGGTATCGCATTAGCAACTTTCCATAACTCTGGCACTCTGCCTGACAATATTAGATTTATTAAATATGGTAGACAGTGGGTCGCAAAGCTCCTCTTTGCATTCTTTAAGCACCCTGGCAAACACTTCATTCATATACATGTACAACCCACAACTCGTACGCAGAGGGGGGAAAAGAAAACCCCACACCTTGTAACAACAAGCCCCGCTCAGAGGGAAGAAAAACCCAGGCAGGGTCCAGCGGGGCCCAAGGCCCCCAAGTAAGCCCCTCCCCAGCCTCGAGGTTCTTCACAGCAGGACCCGGGGCCGAGTCCTCTCCCCAAGCCCCGACCCCACAAGACAAGGACGGAGCAGCCGTAGAAGCTGGAAGAAAGGGGGCCCACTGGTCAGACCCAGAAACTTCGGCCGGGAGACAAGACTTGAATGCCTCTGCCGACCCCTCGGAAGGGGCATCCCCCGAAGCTGCCCAAGTCTCGAGATCAAGTAAACCCTGCTTCGACTCCGAAATCCTCAGACGTTTTGGGGTCGGAAGCAGGGGGGAGGGACCAGAATGAACAGAAGGGGAAGGACGAGGAGGTGCGGACTGAACCAGGATCGAAGCAACCCTCACCCCCAAGTCCGGGTCTCAAAAAGCAAATTGGGGCAGCCCTGGAGCATCCGGGTGAGCAACCAACCGAGCGCGTTGCAACAGACGAAACCTAGCTTGCAACGCACGCGCCGCCTGTACCAGAATAGAATCATCAGAGGATTGGGTAAATTGAGTCACAAGCAAGCAGCAACACTCACAGGACTCAGGGTCGGAAGTATCGCCGACCCAACAGGCAGCGTGGCAGAGGCAAAAACAATGAGGGTCACCCTGAGACAAGGGGACCGAGCAACCCTCAAACTCGCACACAGCGAGTGGGGACTCCGGGGTCACATCCATCGGACCCACGCGCCCCCTAGGGGATTCCCAGGGTCCTGACCATTTACTTTAAGAGGACTCGCGCTCAGGTAGTCCCAGGCAGGGCACTGCTAACTGGCGTCCAAAACTACCAAGCGAACTTCTATAGCTGTACCCCCAGGGACGTGTACACTCACGGGGACCTAGCAGGGGGCGCCACTGAGGAGAACCGTGGAAGGGCAAACACCAGTGGAATAATAGGGCAGAACCCCCCACAAGGCAAAAAGAAAAAGAAAAACAAAACCCCTCATGAGGACAGCGAACCCCAAGGAACAGAGCCGGCCGCTATGTCGGGAATACAAAGCTGTGCAGCATCCTGCGCCCCTACCAGTGCAAACTGCTTCTTACCTGCAGGTAACAAGGGAGAACAGAACACCCAAGAGCCCAACAGGCGGCCGAAAAACCGAAAGGTAGAACGGACTCGCAGAGGCAGAACCCGAGGAGCCTGTGGAAGGTGGCCCCATGGACAGTACTTACAGGGTACCTAGGGAAGGCAGCCCTAGACGCATGCAGCCCGAGTACTGAAGATAACTCCTGGCTCTCGCACCCACAAAAACAAACACCACACACGAAGCACAGTGCAGTAGCGACACTGGAGCCAGAGCACACGACCTTTGTCTATAGCATCAGCCTCAAGAACTGAGGTGTGGGTAGCCGGCGTGAAGAGTCTGGGGCTCCCCCTTCCCCCACCCGGGGAGGGGGGAGCTGCGCAGACAGCGGCGCGGCGGCGTGTGACGTCACACTAGTTTGCTTGTTTTCTGTTGGGGAGTTCTATCCACTATTTCGACTTTTGGTAGCAATTTTAACTAGAATAGGGGTTTGTTTTGAAGCACTTACCTTTCTGGGTGCCTGTTCCGGTCGATGGCAGACATAGAATGCTTCCAACCACACAGGGGTTTCTGTAGGCCATTGCTCCCTTTGTCTCTTTGAGTGGGGATGGGGGGGGGGGGGCCGGTTCTGGCCATGGTCCCTGGTAGGCCTAAAAACTCCATACACATGACTGATGCCAAAGTCTGACATTAGCATATCAGCCTTGGGAAAGCTCCAGAAAAAACATAGTATACTAGGTAGGAACAGAATCAGGATCGGCGAAATCAGGGTTACGGGGGCATAGGCAAATCTAGCAAAGACGATAGAGTCAAGATAGAGTAGGATGGCCCAGAGGCAGACTGAGTCTGGAGTGGGAGGAGGCATCGGAGAAGGATGCTCAAGGGAATGAGGGGGAGGGTGGGGGGAAGGGCAGAAACACGGTAGCGCATCTCATCTTGGGCAGCATTAAAGAGAATCAAGGACCAAGGGAACCTTCATAACTGGGACAGGGGACTCAGCCACTGAAATGGGAGGGGATACAGGTACAGAGTCTGAGTCGGAAGGTGAGGAAGAGATGCCTTCTTACCCGCCGGGGAGGAAGAAGGAGAGGAGTTAGGCTTGCGTTTATCAGATGTACCGGCAGCAGTGTACTGGGCGACAGCCTCGACAGTCTCAACAGGAGAAGGAGAACAGGAGTGGTCAACATGAAGATGGCTGGGAGGAGGATGGACAACGGCCTGGACGGTCAATCAGTGTAGAGGCCCAAAGAACAGAGGAGAAGGCTGAGAAGAAAGACTGGGCCGACAAGGGAAAGAGGTCATAGGAGACAGGGAAGACTGGGGAAGGAAGGAAACACAAAGCAGAGAACCAAGAGGAAGACCATCTGGCTCAGAACACAAAGAAGCAAGTGAGGTGGAGTTGTCCGGATCAAAGGCCTGGAAACGGTTGCGAAACTGAGAAAGTGAGAGAGGGTGAAAAGTGGAATGTAATCCACAACCATAAGACATGCCAGAGAAAGAGGGAAGACTGCATACTTGGCGCCTTGCCTCAGGAAAAAGATAAATGATTGTATTGTTTAAAATTGAGGATGGCTTCCTCAGATTTGTAGTGCATACACACATGCAGAAGGAAGGGTGGGCATCACTGCAATTGATGCAGGGAGCTTGGGAAGAAGAGCACTCTGTCTTAGAGTGATCCAAGTCCCCACACATGGGGCATAGACACACTGCACTTGTGCATTTGAAGGGACCATGCCCAAATCTCCAGCACCGATTGCAGAGGCGAGGAGAGGGGATGTAATGTACTCCTGAACGGAGCATCTGGCACCAGCAAGAATTACGGAAGACGGAAGGGACCTACTATCAAATGTGATCTTCGCTATGTGAAGAGGCTGACGACAACGACCACGAGGGTGTCGAGTGAATGTTATCAACCTGGAGGATAGAATGGCCTTGGGCCTCAAGGATATCTTTAATATTCCTGTGGCAGTCTTTCAGTTCTCTATCACCAGTTGCAACATGGTGCGGAAAATTAACTGTGCCAATGCTGGCATTTAACTGGGCATTTTTGGAAATCCGAACAGGGGCCTCCCCAATGCAGAACAACGAGGCTAAGCGGTCAGCTGCTTCCTGGCCACTTAGTTGGTTCATTTTCCATACAGCATCAATTTTAAAAGTCTGAGTCTGAGCCAAGGGATACCACCTACCAGGGCATCCATGGAGGCCGAGTGCTGGCCAGTGCAGGAAGGGATGCGTTGTCTCCAGCAGTGCTTCCCCTCTTTAACAGGGAAGTCCTACTGCCTCGTACACTCCCGCACTGGCGCAATGACCTCATTCTCCCTTTCGCCCAGCCCGGACACTCAACCATCCACCTAAGGCAGCCCCCTCCACCGGAAGGTCTGTTGACCCAAACAAGATTCCTATGGGTATGTACCTTAGCATATATACGTAACACCAAGAGAGGGGCAGGAGAGGGTGCCGAGGCTCTCTGGCGTCCAGGAGTCTTATGTGAGCCTCCCTCACCACAACAAGGTGACACTTTGGAGGGAGAAGTATAGAACAAGACTTAAAGGAAAGCAAGGGCCACTGAACATTCAACTTGGAAGGGAGAGATATGGGGTGACCAAGATAAATGAGCATCAAAGATCAAGGCCAAAAGTTAAGCAGTATCTTTATACAGAAGGGGGATTACCATAGAGTGGCAATGGGGGACGAGGAACAATATGCTGCCGAGTAAAAGCCACAGCACAAGTTTTGGTTGAAAAGTTGAAGGTGGCTCAGTTCGACACATTATCAATCGCAAGTTGGAGCTGGTTTTGGAAGAAAGGAGAGTCATCACTGCAACAGTAGAGTGTGAGATTAACATAAGGGGCTGAGAAAAAGCCAAACAGAAGGGCGGAAGAAAGACCATTTAGGGCAACCTGGGAAAAATAGTAGTGCTCTGAACACTCCCCTATGGAACACCTTCATATATATAATTGAGAGGGCAATGGCATTTGCTGACATTACACTGCATTTTTGGAGACCTGAACCAGGATATCAATGCAGGACAAAGTAGCTAGGCAGGTGGATGCGTCCTGAGAAGGGGCCACAACTACTCATGTGCCAGTCTGGGTGGGGTTAAAAGTAACATAGGTATCCACAGAGTCAATTAGGTGCTTATGTATGTGTAAATAATCAGGTCGTATATGTTCATCGAGACAAAGATCAAAATACTTAGGCCACATAGCAAAGCCAAACAAATCCTGGAACACAGAGCTTGAAGGAACATGTGTGTTCAAGAGACCTTTATAGTGCCATACCCCCCATTAAGGAGGGATGCAAAAGGTGCAGTTGTCACAATGAAAGATGGAGTTGCTCCAGGTGAAAAGTGGTCACAACTGGGGGCTCAGGGTTCAAACCCTGCCAAGAAAGTAGAAGGGAAACAGAGAGGGTTAGCTAGGGTAGTCAAAGTCAAAGCCTGGTCTGGGCTCAACGTAGCCTGATCTTCCATCAGGGTCCGACTCCATTTTTATATTTATTGTAGTCTATTCTAGACTTTATCTAGAACAGACTCGGTAAAAAGTATAAGTGCCATAGGCACAATCACAACACTATATAAACATCAGAGGTCCATGGATATTCAATACCCTTCCAACAAATGCAAGAAATATTGCTAAAACAAAATTAGAGGAATTCAATAACTGGGTAGATAAATTCTTGCAGGAAGGGCAAGACCAACCAGGTTATAATGGAATTGTGGAACTGTGGGGCTGCTCCAGGCAGCAGGCGTGGAACTCCCAGAACTCACTCCAGGTATACCAAATGCAATGGTTAGCACAGTTGCCTTACAACTGACTGTACTGAAGTTTGATCTTCAGCCAAGGCAAAGTGTTTGAGCACATGTGATCTCGAATATGGTTCCTGAGCAGGGCCAAAATTTGGACACATTTCATTACACTTGATGGCCCTGTTCACCTAATAGTAAAGACATATCTGGGAGCTAGGCAACTGTTGTGGGTTGCATTCTGGAAAAGGTCAGTCACTGGCCTAAAGAAATCTAGATGAGCTTATTGGGCTTCCTGTCTTTGACAATAGGAAACCATTCCTACCCTCTTCTCACTTTCCAAGTGTGGAGGCATCAGCTCAGAAGAAATAGAAAAGCAAATAAAAGAGAATAAAGAATAAAGAGTAGATAACCTATTTATATACAGTATCATATCTTTCGCATTATATACTGCGGCATTACCCGGAACCAGCACCATCACACTCCAGCAATATATCCATGGCAGCACCCCACTCCTTCGTATACACTGTAACGAAGCAATATTTTAGCAATATTTTCATTGCCTTCTTTTATCCTAACACCATAAATACATCACACACAAAATTATTTAAAGAGGTACTGAATTCCAAAATTAATGTAAGCTTCAAAATGTCATATGGCACAGGAATTGCCTTGTATGGGCTAAAAGGCATCTGCAGTTTCCTTAGTTCTTATGTTCTAAAGATTATAGGAATGATGGGACACCACAATCGTAGCTCTCATTCTGTAATTATATTTAGGTACTTGCACTTAGGTAATTATAGATTGTTCTTTTTACATCCATAACTCATGATTTTGTCAATTACAAAGCCAAGACATTTAAACAAATCATATGTTTCATGCTCTGAATTTCCATATCCTAATTTCCAACAAAAAATTTAAATAATTCAAACAGTCTAAAACATGATTCACGGGAAGATTAGTGGCAGAGTTTAAACGGGAACTTTCATTTTAGTCAATAAATAACTAGTGTTTAAAGGTTGCAGAAAATATGCTGAAACATTTTCAATATGCCACATGGAAACAAACCACTTGGGGGTGGGGGGGGGGAGAGAAAAACACATAGTATGAACAAAATATATTTGGTAAAAGAGGGGAAGGGGTAAGGAGGAAGAGGTGAGAGGAAACAGGGTGTGGCTGGAAGAGGGGAAGACAAACAATAACATAATTAAAATGGAGACACTACTTCAATAATTTCACCTTCACAAAGTTTATCACACTGGAGAACTGAGATTCAGTCATTAGATGGCCACTTTGTTTCGTTAAAAATTAGGATTCATTTATCATTCACTTTAATGTTAATGGCGACTCTCTTTAAACACTCATTTATCTTAATAAACCCAAGCATTTACATGACCATATGCATACAGACAAGTGGTTTATTCGACAGAAAACTGACTATCAGGTTGTCAACATTCTGACTTATGCCTTCATAACAACACAATATGTAAGAAAACTATCAAGTCTATTTATTGAGCAAAATTATCTTCCTCTCTTAAATAAATTATAATCCTGCTAAACATAATCTATATGAAGTATATAGTTTCCGAACAAGTCTGGTGTGAATGAAGCCTGCAACAGATATGGCATTGTACATATAGTCAGAAATATATAGATGGATATAAATAGAAGCACAAGAGCTACCTCGTGTGGGGCCTACGGCAGTTTTTTTTATTCTTGTTATACATGTACAGTACTTATCTGCAGTATGCAAGACATTGCCCAGGATTCACACAACCAGAGATACAGATGTACGATGTGCAAGGCCCCAGGGTAAAAATGAGAAAAAGCGAAAACAAATGCCTCTTCAAAACACACAAATCTATAATATAAAAATGTTCTGGATATTTATACCAGCTGAATGTACAGTTTGTAAGAAAAATTGTCACATTATGCAAATTTAATAATCTTTAATAAAATCTTTGAAAAGTAACAGCTTGCACTACAGTATTTGCAATTAATAAAGTGAATCCTTTAATACAGCTCCCATCACAAAGCTGACTAAAGGAATCATGAGGTTCACAACGCAGCACTGGGAGTTGGATTACTCAGAACTTCTGAACAGTGAGAAAATACGTAAGCCATATGATGGGATCAAGCTCACAGGTCTCAACTCCTCAGCCACACACACTACATTATGGTTCAGTCAGTAGTACATGTGCCTCAGGAATTCAGGGACGGCAGTTTGATCCAATTGCATGGCTTCGATACTTGCTCCTGAATATATCCCATTCATGTGATTCCACTGTGCTTTATGACGTTGATTTAACATGAAGTTTACTCAACGCTTTTCCAAATAAAAGTGCCACAAATGTTCTCAAAATGAAAATAAGGAAACCGTGGCACAATAAAAATCATATTAGTAACAAATGTATTGAGCAATATTTATGCATTTTTCACATTAGTGTGAAATATCTTTTCCAGCATACAATGATCATACAAAACTAGAAAATAATACAAAACTAGTGTATAATTTAATGACACAGCAAACATGAATCAATCCATAAGACCATGTAGGAGCTTTTTGGTTCCTTCGTATGCCAAGAAGAGCGCTCCTGTGGCAGGGAAGGATCGTAAAACAGTTGGCCCCAGACCGTTGTACAGAGCAAGAATACCTGTGAACATAAAGATTACCTGAAGTCTTAAATGTTATGCAGGCACTAAGTCATAATAGCATAACTGAAAATTAGACACCCAACCCCACACAGCTGAGAATAAAGGAAGTGATGTCATTTTGTTCCGTTTTATTGCTATTAATGCTTATGGTTAATTTCTTACCCTCTCATCTATCTATATAGATGAGAGGGTAAGCTCGCTACACAGATATATATATATATACCTGTATATATATATATATATATATATATGCGAACAAGCCTGAATGGTCCCCAGGACAATATGCAACTGAAAACTCACACCCCAGAAGTGACTCGAACCCATACTCCCAGGAGCCACGCAACTGGTATGTACAAGACGCCTTAATCCACTTGACCATCACGACCGGACAAAATGAGGTGATAGCCGAGGCTATTTGAACCACCCCACCGCCGGCACTCGGATAGTAATCTTGGGCATAGCATTTTACCAAATCACCTCATTCTTTGGGGCACACGTGAGGAACACAAATGCGAACAAGCCTGAATGGTCCCCAGGACAATATGCAACTGAAAACTCACACCCCAGAAGTGACTCGAACCCATACTCCCAGGAGCCAAGCAACTGGTATGTACAAGACGCCTTAATCCACTTGACCATCACGACCGGACAAAATGAGGAGTATGGGTTCGAGTCACTTCTGGGGTGTGAGTTTTCAGTTGCATATTGTCCTGGGGACCATTCAGGCTTGTTCGCATTTGTGTTCCTCACGTGTGCCCCAAAGAATGAGGTGATTTGGTAAAATGCTATGCCCAAGATTACTATCCGAGTGCCGGCGGTGGGGTGGTTCAAATAGCCTCGGCTATCACCTCATTTTGTCCGGTCGTGATGGTCAAGTGGATTAAGGCGTCTTGTACATACCAGTTGCGTGGCTCCTGGGAGTATGGGTTCGAGTCACTTCTGGGGTGTGAGTTTTCAGTTTATATATATATATATATATATATATATATATATATATATATATATATATATATATATATATATATATATATATATATATTAGTATATTTTGGTAGCAGTCTTTCCTGTAGACATATATTATTAAATATGACCGAAAAAGTAAGATTAATAATTCTAACACGAATTTTCTCGATCTTTCGTACATTACGCTTCACTGTTGGAGGTAAATCAAAAATCACTTCTCCAAAATTCATTTTTATTTCTAGTCTGACGCGATACGGGCGCGTTTCGTAAAACTTATTACATTTTCAAAGACTTCACAAATACACAACTGATTAGAACGTATCTCTGATTTTATATCTACATTTGAGTGAGGTGGGAAGGGTGATGTGGCATTAACACAAGACAGAACAGGAGGGGATATTAATAGGGTATTAAAAGTATCAACACAAGACAGAACAGAAACAATGGGTATTGAATAGAAGTGTTTGTAGAAAGCCTATTGGTCCATATTTCTTGATGCTTCTATATTGGAGCGGAGTCTTGAGGTGGGTAGAATATAGTTGTGCAATAATTGGCTGTTGATTGCTGGTGTTGACTTCTTGATGTGTAGTGCCTCGCAAACGTCAAGCCGCCTGCTATCGCTGTATCTATCGATGATTTCTGTGTTGTTTACTAGGATTTCTCTGGCGATGGTTTGGTTATGGGAAGAGATTATATGTTCCTTAATGGAGCCCTGTTGCTTATGCATCGTTAAACGCCTAGAAAGAGATGTTGTTGTCTTGCCTATATACTGGGTTTTTTGGAGCTTACAGTCCCCAAGTGGGCATTTGAAGGCATAGACGACATTAGTCTCTTTTAAAGCGTTCTGTTTTGTGTCTGGAGAGTTTCTCATGAGTAGGCTGGCCGTTTTTCTGGTTTTATAGTAAATCGTCAGTTGTATCCTCTGATTTTTGTCTGTAGGGATAACGTTTCTATTAACAATATCTTTCAGGACCCTTTCCTCCGTTTTATGAGCTGTGGAAAAGAAGTTCCTGTAAAATAGTCTAATAGGGGGTATAGGTGTTGTGTTAGTTGTCTCTTCAGAGGTTGCATGGATTTCACTTTCCTTCTTATGATGTCTTCGATGAAACCATTGGAGAAGCCGTTATTGACTAGGACCTGCCTTACCCTACAGAGTTCTTCAGTTTCTTGATAATCCTTGTTTCAGTGCTGAGGTGATGTTGGTCTGTGAGGATGTCGAGGTGTTGTTCAATGCGGGTACGGATACTATGGTCGATGTTGCTATTTCTCCACTCGTTTGTAGCATGAAGTAGTTGCGTTTTGTTGTCTTTGATTTCATTCTCTGCCTTGTATATCTGATCACGAATCAGATCCTGGCGATATTTTATCGTGAAGGCTTGATTCCTTGCTGCTGGGTCGTGCACTTTAATATTAGTATATTTTGGTAGCAGTCTTTCCTGTAGACATATATTATTAAATATGACCGAAAAAGTAAGATTAATAATTCTAACACGAATTTTCTCAATCTTTCGTACATTACGCTTCACTGTTGGAGGTAAATCAAAAATCACTTCTCCAAAATTCATTTTTATTTCTAGTCTGACGCGACACGGGCGCGTTTCGTAAAACTTATTACATTTTCAAAGACTTCACAAATACACAACTGATTAGAACGTATCTCTGATTTTATATCTACATTTGAGTGAGGTGGGAAGGGTGATGTGGCATTAACACAAGACAGAACAGGAGGGGATATTAATAGGGTATTAAAAGTATCAACACAAGACAGAACAGAAACAATGGGTATTGAATAGAAGTGTTTGTAGAAAGCCTATTGGTCCATATTTCTTGATGCTTCTATATTGGAGCGGAGTCTTGAGGTGGGTAGAATATAGTTGTGCAATAATTGGCTGTTGATTGCTGGTGTTGACTTCTTGATGTGTAGTGCCTCGCAAACGTCAAGCCGCCTGCTATCGCTGTATCTATCGATGATTTCTGTGTTGTTTACTAGGATTTCTCTGGCGATGGTTTGGTTATGGGAAGAGATTATATGTTCCTTAATGGAGCCCTGTTGCTTATGCATCGTTAAACGCCTAGAAAGAGATGTTGTTGTCTTGCCTATATACTGGGTTTTTTGGAGCTTACAGTCCCCAAGTGGGCATTTGAAGGCATAGACGACATTAGTCTCTTTTAAAGCGTTCTGTTTTGTGTCTGGAGAGTTTCTCATGAGTAGGCTGGCCGTTTTTCTGGTTTTATAGTAAATCGTCAGTTGTATCCTCTGATTTTTGTCTGTAGGGATAACGTTTCTATTAACAATATCTTTCAGGACCCTTTCCTCCGTTTTATGAGCTGTGGAAAAGAAGTTCCTGTAAAATAGTCTAATAGGGGGTATAGGTGTTGTGTTAGTTGTCTCTTCAGAGGTTGCATGGCTTTTCACTTTCCTTCTTATGATGTCTTCGATGAAACCATTGGAGAAGCCGTTATTGACTAGGACCTGCCTTACCCTACAGAGTTCTTCTCTCTGAGTTCTCAGAGTTCTTGAAGAACTCTGTAGGGTAAGGCAGGTCCTAGTCAATAACGGCTTCTCCAATGGTTTCATCGAAGACATCATAAGAAGGAAAGTGAAAAGCCATGCAACCTCTGAAGAGACAACTAACACAACACCTATACCCCCTATTAGACTATTTTACAGGAACTTCTTTTCCACAGCTCATAAAACGGAGGAAAGGGTCCTGAAAGATATTGTTAATAGAAACGTTATCCCTACAGACAAAAATCAGAGGATACAACTGACGATTTACTATAAAACCAGAAAAACGGCCAGCCTACTCATGAGAAACTCTCCAGACACAAAACAGAACGCTTTAAAAGAGACTAATGTCGTCTATGCCTTCAAATGCCCACTTGGGGACTGTAAGCTCCAAAAAAACCCAGTATATAGGCAAGACAACAACATCTCTTTCTAGGCGTTTAACGATGCATAAGCAACAGGGCTCCATTAAGGAACATATAATCTCTTCCCATAACCAAACCATCGCCAGAGAAATCCTAGTAAACAACACAGAAATCATCGATAGATACAGCGATAGCAGGCGGCTTGACGTTTGCGAGGCACTACACATCAAGAAGTCAACACCAGCAATCAACAGCCAATTATTGCACAACTATATTCTACCCACCTCAAGACTCCGCTCCAATATAGAAGCATCAAGAAATATGGACCAATAGGCTTTCTACAAACACTTCTATTCAATACCCATTGTTTCTGTTCTGTCTTGTGTTGATACTTTTAATACCCTATTAATATCCCCTCCTGTTCTGTCTTGTGTTAATGCCACATCACCCTTCCCACCTCACTCAAATGTACATATAAAATCAGAGATACGTTCTAATCAGTTGTGTATTTGTGAAGTCTTTGAAAATGTAATAAGTTTTACGAAACGCGCCCGTGTCGCGTCAGACTAGAAATAAAAATGAATTTTGGAGAAGTGATTTTTTATTTACCTCCAACAGTGAAGCGTAATGTACGAAAGATTGAGAAAATTCGTGTTAGAATTATTAATCTTACTTTTTCGGTCATATTTAATAATATTAATAAATAAATATAAATATATAAATATATAAATATATAAATATATATATATATATATATATATATATATATATATATATATATATATATATATATATATATATATATTGGTGTATACTGGCAGCAGGTTTTCTTTCAAACATGTTTCATTGAATATGACCGCATATTCTGTATTTATTATTTTCTGGTTTAGGGCTTCTATCCTTCTAACTATTTTCTTAGCATCAGGGCTTAATTGAAATAGGAGTTCTCCAAAACTCATTTTCGTACTTTTAAGGTGAAGAAAAGAAGTGATTTACTATAGAGTGTATTACGCTTATTTGTATAATTTGCACGACGTTTCGAACCTCCATGGTTCATTCTCAAGTGAACAGATCTTACAATACTAGTTGATTTTATACCCGCATTAGGTCAGGTGATAATACAATGAAGGTGAAAACATGGGGGGATACATAAGGGATAAACATAAGGGCTGCAGAAGGCTTATTGGCCCATACGAGGCATCTCCTATCTAAACACAAAGATTAGTCCAGTGTAATTGCCAATTACACTGGATTAATTGGCAATTACAATTTGTTATTATTCAATCAGAATAATAACAAATTCTGCTTTCAAACAACACTCAGCCCCCTTGTTTAACTCCCTAAACATGCTAAACATAATCTCACTCCACAAATTCTCTTGTATCAACTACATTTACAAAACTCTGTTCTTAAATGCAAATCCTGCTCTGAAACTCTCCCTGGACAGATGTAATAGGACGCATTATCACCACACCAGAAATAAATATCTCTTTGATATCCCCAGAGTCAAACTTAATTTGTGTAAACACTCTATGCAAATAACGGGACCCAGTCTATGAAATGATGCAAATTGAATTGAAAAACTCCCTATTGAATTGAAAAGCTGTCCAACTTTTGCATCATTCAAAAACAATACTAAAAAACCAGCGTTGAATGTAATGAAACGCCATTTTCTGAGTGAGTCCCGGAGGCTCCCCGGAGCTATCCCAGGCTGATATGCTAATGTCAGACTTTGGCATCTGTCATGTGTATGGAGTTCTTAGGCCTACCGGGGACCACGGCCAGAACCGGGCCCCCTCAGAGAGGCAAGGGGAGCAATGGCCTATAGAAGCCCCCCGTGTAGTTGGAAGCATTCTATGTCTGCCATCGATCGGAACAGGCACCCAGAAAGGTAAGCGCTCCAAAACAAACCCCTATTCTGGTTAAAATTGCTACCAAAAACCGAACTAGTGGATAGAACTCCCCAACCGAAAACAAGCAAACTAGTGTGACGTCACACACCGCCGCGCCGCTGTCTGCGCAGCTCCCCCCTCCCCGGGAGGGGGAAGGGGGAGCCCCAGACCCCCCGCGCCGGCTACGCACACCTCAGTTCTTGAGGCTGGATGTCAAAAACGCGAAAAACCGCCGACCGGAGGGAGGGAGGGATGCCGGGGAGCCTCCGGGACTCACCCAGAAAATGGCGTTTCATTACATTCAACGCTGGTTTTCTGGGGGGAGCCCCGTCGGCTCCCCGGAGCTAACTACCCACAGACAGAAAAAGAGGGACTTACCCGGGAGGCGGTCGTCACTCACTCCTCAACTCGAAGCCGAGACAACTGGCCACAACCGTCGACCCAAAGCAACACAGGCCCGACGAGGCCCTAGGGACATTCACAAGGTAACGAGCAGCCAGGACCCTGTTCGACCGCCAAAATCCCCGCGCCTGAATATCAGACCAAGACATATTCCCAAAGACGGCAGCAAGAGCCGCGAACTTACGAACGTCATGGGCACGGGGATAGACCGCAGGCTGGCTGGACCTATTAACCCTGCGGACGACCTGAGAGACCCGAACCCGCAAACAGGGAAGAAGGGAAACCGGATCAACCCACAGCGCGTCCCCGGACACAGAAGCTGTGGCGCGCAAATAACGGCGAAGCGCCGCAACCGGACACAAAACATGATGCACCCCCGGCCTGACCAACCAAGCATCAACCACCCATGGACCCCTCCGGAACGCAGCAGTCTCATTCTTCGCCAGAAAAGGAGACGGCTGCAAACGAACAAAACAATCACCACGACCAAAAGAGCAGAAACCCCTGCGCCGGAGGAGAGCATGAAGCTCCCCTACCCGACCCCCAGAGGCCAAAGCCAACAAGAAAAGTGCCTTGGAAAAATAATCCTGGACCGAAGGGGCCACAACGAAACGAGGAGATGAAAGGAAAGCGAGCACTCTGTCCAAAGACCAGGACGGCTCAGACGACGCATGAGCAGGCCGGAGGTGAAACAATGCACGAGACAGCTTGCGAAACGGCGCAGACGTAACATCGATACCGAAAGCAAGCTGAAGCGGCTCCGCCAGCGCCGCACGATACGAAGCGACAGTGTTAGGCATAAGATGACGGTCCTGAAACAACCACGAGAGGAAGGACAAGAGCACCCGAACAGACAAGGAGCTAACACGACGAAGACGCAAAAAGAAACGGAAGGACCGCCAGGAAACTTCATACTGCCGCCGAGAAGAAACCCTCAGGTGGGACACCAACAAGGAGGCCACCTGATCACCATAGAGATGATGATAGACTCGAGTCAAAAAAACCATACACGAAGACTCGAGGAGAAGATCGAACCAGCCACGTGACGTACCGGCCTGATCTGCAGAAAGAGGCGGAGCCGCAGGAAAACCCTCGGGTTCGGACACCGAGCAACCAGCGCCTGAAACCAAGGCTGAGCCGGCCACCAAAGGGCCAGAAGGACAACTCTCCCCTGATAAGTCTCTAAGCGAGTCAGGACCTGGAGCAACAGCCGAACTGGGGGAAAGAGGTACAGGAACCCCCACCTCGACCAGTCTAGCCGAAAGGCATCGACCCCGACGGCCTCGCGATCGGGGAAGGGCGCCGCATAAACGGGAAGACGCCGCGACCACGCCGACGCGATGAGGTCCACTTCGGGGCGCCCGAACGTCTGGCAAAGCCAACGGAAGGACTCGTCGTCGACCGTCCACTCCGTGGAGAGGGGAACGAAGCGAGACAGGGCGTCGGCCAAGATGTTGGACACGCCCCGTACGTGAACCGCCAGGAGAGCCAAACCCGAGAACTCAGCAGACGAGTCACCCGAAGCGACCAACCCCAAAGAGACAAGGACCGCATCGAACCCCCGCGGTTCAGGCAATGAACCACTGGAGAGCAGTCCGATCGGAGCCGAATCGTCGATCGTCGGGCCACCCGAATCCTCCCCAGAGCAAACCACACTGCCGCGAACTCCCGCACTGTGCTGTGAGCTCGACGGAAGGACGGATCCCAACGCCCCTGGCCGGCCTGGTGAGCACTGGTCACAAAACCCCAGCCGAGAGACGACGCATCCGTGTACACATCGAGCGAGGGCTCGGGTAGGCGCCAAGGCACTGAACCCTGAAAAACCTGAAGAGGAAGCCGGTGATGCAGCAACCGACGCAAGGCCCCCGGGGGTCGAACTCTGCGATCGCGAGAGAGGCGGAAGGGGGAACCCCGAAGGAACCAGAACAGCCGTCGAAGCCAAACCCGACCCGGCGGGTAGACCACCATCGCGAAGTTCAGGCTCCCGCACAGCCCCTCGAGCAACCGCCGGGTGACCCGAGGGCCCTCCAGAAACAGCCGAAGGCGGGACCGCAGCCGCAGGAGAGACTCCGGAGGGAGAGACAAGGAGGCGGTTCGAGAGTCCCAAACGAGACCCAGCCAAGTCCGAACCTGAGAGGGAACCAGATGGGACTTCCTCCAGTTCACCAAGTACCCGAACTCGGTGAGCTGGGAAAGAACCAAATCCCTGGCTAGCAAGCAAGCTGATTGGCTGGGAGCCCAAACCAGCCAGTCGTCGAGGTAGGCCAACACCCGAACACCTAGGAGACGCAAACGAGCCACCACAACCCGTGTAAGGCACGTGAACACGCGAGGTGCCAGGTTCAACCCGAACGGGAGACAACGAAAGCGGTAACTCAGATGCCCCACAACAAAACCGAGCCAGTCCCTGAACCGCGGATGAATCGGGACATGCCAATAAGCGTCCCGGAGGTCCAGGGACACCATCCAAGCTCCCGGCTCCAAGAGGAGCCGAACCTGAGACAGCGTAGTCATCCGAAAGGAGGGGCAATGAACCCAGGGGTTCAGACGGGACAAGTCCAGAATGAACCGCAGGTCCGTGCAGTCCCGTTTCGGAACCGGAAACAGACGGGAAACCCATCTGAGGGACGACGTCGTTTCGACGACGCCCAAGCGTAGCCACTCCAAGACGACTCGACAGAGCGCAGGGGAAGAAACCTGCCCTGCCAGCCCCGACCCCCCAAAGGGGGGAGGGGCCACCCAACGCCACCGCAGGCCGTGAGACACGACCCGAAAGGCCCACGAATCGTGGGACCAGGCGCGGGCGAACAGCGCAAGCCGCCCCCCATCGCCCCGTCAAGGGGGCAAACCGCGAAAGGGCCGACGATCCTTACGAGACCCAGAACCCCGCACAGCGCGAACACCGCGCCGACCAGACGAGGGAGGGTCCGCAGGAGGAGCCAACCCCAAACCTGACACCAGAGGCCTACCACGACGAGAGGAACCCCGGGCCCTGGCACGACCTTTCCGGGAAGACCCACCCCGGGACCCCCGGAAAACCAACAAGTCCGACATCGGACGACAAGCCGCCGACACAGCCTGAATAAACTGCGCCACGGCCGACTCCCCAAACAGGAGAGGACAAAAAGGTGAAGAACACCTAAGAGCCAGAGCCCAAGCAGATTCCACGGAGGAACCCAGCACCGCCTGCCGACACGCGAGACGGGAAGCATAAAACAGGGAAACCGCATCCCGCAAAATCGGCGTGTACAGCTTCAACAAGGCAGCCGACGAACGCGCAGCCGAGGACAAGGTGCCAGACCCCGGGACGGACCCAAGCGTCCCCACATCCTCCATGAGCCAATCCGAGGACAGCTCCAGGAGGGAAAAGAACCGCATGGCCGAACACAAAAGGCCCCGGGCGCGCAAGTCCTCCGCAACGAGCGCCGCCGAAAGGGAGGAAACCTGCACATGGAGCTGGATAACGCCCACATCGCAGGGAAGGGCACGGGCAAACAAGCACTCATTCAGGTACTCAAGTTCGCCCCCCAGGAAAACCTGAAGCACCGTGGAAGCTTCCCGCCACTCCAGCGTGCGGGAACGACAGAAGGAATGCCAGGAATCCAGACCAAACAAGGGGCAGTCTGCTAGCCAGGACGACTCCGGAACCTCGTAACGGAGCCAGAAAGGGAACGAAGTCCCAAACCTGAACGTGGACGGATCCATTTCCGAGGCATAATCCGGGTCACGCAGGAGGTAAGCTGCAAAGGCCACTCGCACCACACCAGGTTGGATGCGATAAGCCGAAAACCTCCGGAAGGACGGAACCGACGTACCCGGGGGAACACGGAACCGAACCCGGGGAGGGGCCTGACACCAAATCCAACTCGTACGCAGAGGGGGGAAAAGAAAACCCCACTCCTTGTAACAATAAGTCCCGCTCAGTGGGAAGAAAAACCCAGGCGGGGTCCAGCGGGGCCCAAGGCTCCCAAGTCAGCCCCTCCCCAGCCTCGAGGTCCGTCACCACAGGACCCGAGGTCGAGTCCTCTCCCCAAGCCCCGACCCCACAAGACAAGGACGGAGCAGCCAGAAAAGCTGGAGGAAGGGGGGCCCACTGGTCAGACCCTGAAGCCTCGGCCGGGAGACAAGACTCGAATGCCTCTGCCGCCCCCCCGGAAGGGGCAACCCCCGAAGCTGCCCGAGTCTCGAGATCAAGTAACCCCTGCTCCGACCCCGAAACCCTCAGACGCTTCGGGGCCGGAAGCAGGGGCGCGGGACCAGAACGAACAGAAGGGGAAGGACGAGGAGGTGCGGACTGAACCAGGATCGAAGCGACCCCCACCCGCAAGTCCGGGTCTCGAAAAGCAAAGCGGGGCAGCCCCGGGGCATCCGGGGAAGCAACCAACCGGGCGCATTGCAACAGACGAAACCTAGACTGCAACGCACGCGCCGCCTGTACCCGAATAGAATCATCAGAGGATTAGGTAAATTGAGTCACAAGCAAGCAGCAACACTCACAGGACTCAGGGTCGAAAGTATCACCGACCCAACAGGCAGCGTGGCAGAGGCAAAAACAATGAGGGTCACCCTGAGACAAGAGGACCGAGCAACCCTCAAACTCGCACACAGCGAGTGGGGACTCCGGGGTCACATCCATCGGACCCACGCGCCCCCTAGGGGATTCCCAGGGTCCTGAGCGTTTACTTTAAGAGGACTCGCGCTCAGGTAGTCCCAGGCAGGGTGCTGCAAACCGGCGCCCAAAACTACCAAGCATACTTCTAAAGCTGAACCCCAGGGACGTGTACACTCACGGGGACCTAGCAGGGGGCGCCACCGAGAAGAACAGTGGAAGGGCAAAAACAAACTGAATAAAATGACAGAACCCCCCACCAGGCAAAAACAAAAAGAAAAACAAAACCCCGCAAGAGGACAGCGAACCCCAAGGAACAGAGCCGGCCGCGACGTCGGGAAATACAAGCTGAGCAGCACCCTGCGCCCCTACCAGTGCAAACTGCCTTTTACCTGCCGGTAACAAGGGAGAACAGAACACCCAAGAGCCTAACAGGCGGCCGAAAAACCGAAAGGTAAAACGGACCAGCAGAGGCAGACCCCGAGGAGCCTGTGGGAGGTGGCCCCAAGCCCCAAGGGCAGTACTTACAGGGCACCTAGGGAAGGCAGCCCTAGGCGCATGCAGCCTGAGTACTGAAGATAACTCCTGGCTCTCGCACCCACAAAACCAACACCACACGCAAAGCACAGTGCAGTAGCGACACCGGAGCCAGAGCACACGACCATCGCCTATAGCATCAGTCTCAAGAACTGAGGTGTGGGTAGCCGGCGCAGGGGGTCTGGGGCTCCCCCTTCCCCCTCCCGGGGAGGGGGGGAAGCTGCGCAGACAGCGGCGCGGCGGTGTGTGACGTCACACTAGTTTGCTTGTTTTCGGTTGGAGAGTTCTATCCACTAGTTCGGTTTTTGGTAGCAATTTTAACCAGAATAGGGGTTTGTTTTGGAGCACTTACCTTTCTGGGTGCCTGTTCCGGTCGATGGCAGACATAGAATGCTTCCAACTACACGGGGACTTCTATAGGCCATTGCTCCCCTTGCCTCTCTGAGGGGGGCCCGGTTCTGGCCGTGGTCCCCGGTAGGCCTAAGAACTCCATACACATGACTGATGCCAAATGTCTGACATTAGCATATCAGCCTGGGATAGCTCCGGGGAGCCGACGGGTCTCCCCCCAGAAAGTACCTAATTTCATCTTCATAGTTTTTTACCTTTTGCTTTAAAACTGCACTGTATCTATTGCTACCCAATCTCCCAATCTTTATGTACCCAATCTGAACATCTTTATCATTGCGATCATTGCTGTCTTCTTATATGTGCTGTCAATCTGCTGTATGGTGTCTATTAATCTTGTTTAAATTACCAATCAAGCTGTCAATGTAATCAATCAGAGCTTTAATATGCCAATGTGCTTTAATATACTTACTAATCTTTCTCATCTCAGTTTTTTTTCTTGCAATGTATTTGTTATCATTTTATTAATTCTGATAAAATTTACCTACTTAAAATTATCTGTTAGATTAAGGACCAGCCCGAAACGCTGCGCGTACTAGTGGCTTTACAAGTGTAATTACTGTACTATGCTATGTATTCTCACAAACCCAATGTACCTTCTTGTATATAAATAAATAAATAATAAGAAAGCTGGATGGATGGATGGTTAGGCGCCCTAACACCCAGCTGTTAGGGTGCCTAACAGCTGGGTGGACAGCGCTTCGGATTCGTAGTCCTGAATTTCTGGGTTGATATCCCCAGAGTCATATCTGGGGATATGCCCATTTATCTCCGCCTCCGGTGAAGGCGGAGACAAATGTACAAAATGTTTCTATCACCCTGATGCCCCTGTTACCTATCAGTAAATAAAAACCTAGGAGTTAGACAGCTGCTATGGACTGCTTCCTGGGAATGTGTAACAAAAGGAGTCCTGGTTGATGACTGGGCCGCAGGGACGCTAAGCCCCAAAATCATTTCAAAATAACCTCAAGATATGGTGGAAGGGGACTGGATGGATGGATGGATGGTGGAAGGGGACTGGATGGATGGATGGATGGATGGTGGAAGGGGACTGGATGGATGGATGGTGGAAGGGGACTGGATAGATGGATAGTGGAGGGCGACTGGATGGATGTATGGTGGAGGGGGACTGGACGGATGGAGGGTGGAAGGGGACTGGATGGATCGATGGTGGAAGGTGACTGATTGGATGGATAGTGGAGGGCGACTGGATGGATGGATAGTGGAGGGGGACTGGATGGATGGATAGTGGAGGGCAACTGGATGGATGGATGGTGGAGGGGGACTGGATGGATGGATGGTGGAAGGGGACTGGATGGATGGATGGATGGTGGAAGGGGACTGGATGGATGGATGGTGGAAGGGGACTGGATGGATAGATGGTGGAAGGGGACTGGATGGATGGATGGTGGAAGGGGACTGGATGGATGGATGGATGGTGGAGGGCGACTGGATGCATGGATGGTGGAGGGCGACTGGATGAATGGATGGTGGAGGGGTGGGCGGCAAAGTGGGTGGATAGGCGGGCAGCAGTGGGTTAGCAGAATTGGTCACCCTCCCCACTACCTCCACTCCCCCCCCCCATCCCTCACCCTCCCCGCTACCTCCATCCCCCATCCCTCACCCTCCCCGCTACCTCCATCCCCCATCCCGCACCCTCCCCGCTACCTCCATCCCCCATCCCTCACCCTCCCCGCTACCTCCATCCCCCATCCCGCACCCTCCCCGCTACCTCCATCCCCCATCCCTCACCCTCCCCGCTACCTCCATCCCCCATCCCTCACCCTCCCCGCTACCTCCACCCCCCATCCCTCACCCTCCCTGCTACCTCCATCCCCCATCCCTCACCCTCCCTGCTACCTCCATCCCCCATCCCTCACCCTCCCTGCTACCTCCATCCCCCATCCCTCACCCTCCCTGCTACCTCCATCCCCCATCCAGCACCCTCCCTGCTACCTCCATCCCCCATCCCTCACCCTCCCCGCTACCTCCACCCCCCATCCCTCACCCTCCCTGCTACCTCCATCCCCCATCCCTCACCCTCCCTGCTACCTCCATCCCCCATCCCTCACCCTCCCTGCTACCTCCACCCCCCATCCCTCACCCTCCCCGCTACCTCCATCCCCCATCCCTCACCCTCCCCGCTACCTCCATCCCCCATCCAGCACCCTCCCTGCTACCTCTATCCCCCATCCAGCACCCTCCCTGCTACCTCCATCCCCCATCCAGCACCCTCCCTGCTACCTCCATCCCCCATCCAGCACCCTCCCTGCTACCTCTATCCCCCATCCAGCACCCTCCCTGCTACCTCCATCCCCCCCCCCCATCCAGCACCCTCCCTGCTACCTCCATCCCCCCCCCCCCCAAATTCACAAGAAGAGAGAGCCTGCCAGACTCAGAGGTGGATTCTCCTTCCACACTGTAACCACTCACCTCCTTCCCTCCTCCACATCGTCTCCCTCAAGCCAGCAACGACTCTCCATAAGGTAAAGTACAGTTGAAAAGAGTAAAACAAAACATTCATAATAATTACATGTACAATGAGGCCTCGACCTACGAATTTAATCCGTTCCCAGAGACAGGTCGTAAGTCACAAATTAGTAAGTTATAACAAATTTTCCCCATATATAATAATGTAAATAGAATTAATCTGTTCCACACCCCTAAAAATATTAACTTAAAAATACATTTTATACTGAATAACACTACAATACAGTATGTATGTATATCTTACCTTGAATGAGGACTCTTATTGGTGTATGGAAGATGGTGAGGAGGGAAGGAGGGAAGGAGGAGATGTGTTAGTGTTTGGAAGGGGATTTCCCATCCATTATAACATCAGGCAGTGATGACTTCTCTGGGGTACTCTCTCTCCTAAGTTTTGCCTGCAAAGGTTCACTGCTTGTTTTTCTCACTCAAAATCTTTCATTGGAGATTTGTTTTTTCTACGTTTTAACATTTGTCTGTAGTGATGCATCACAGTGTCATTAAAAAGGTCAAGAGAACGGCCTACTGCAGCTTGATTTGGGAGAGTCGTTTCAGCAAAAGTTTGCAGTTCTTCCCATACTGCACACATTTTCTTAATTGTTGAGGAAGGGACATTCTGTTCTGCCTCCTCCTCCCCTGAAAAAAATTCTGCTGTGACTTCAGTTGCTTCTGAGCTGGTGCTGGCTGCTGTTGTACCAGTGCTGGGTACAGTTAGGGATAGAGTAGCTTAGGCTATTTTATTCCTCCAAGGAGTGCCGGACCAACCGGGCTGTGGTGGGTATGTGGGCCTGCGGGCCGCTCCAAGCAACAGCCTGGTGGACCAAACTCTCACAAGTCAAGCCTGGCCTCGGGCCGGGCTTGGGGAGTAGAAGAACTCCCAGAACCCCATCAACCAGGTATCAACCAGGTATCAGCTGTGCTCGTGCTGGGTACGGCTGTTCTCATGCTGGGTACGGCTGTTCTTGTACTGGGTACAGCTGTTCCCGTGGTGGGTACGGCTGAGCTCGTGCTGGGTACGGCTGAGCTCGTGCTGGGTACGGCTGTGCTCGTGCTGGGTACGGCTGTTCTCGTGCTGGGTACGGCTGTGCTCGTGCTGGGTACGGCTGTTCTCGTGCTGGGTACGGCTTTGCTCGTGCTGGGTACGGCTGTGCTCGTGCTGGTTGATTTTCTACTACTAGTTCTTGCAAAATATTGCTTCATTTTTGGCATTAATAAGGCACTATTAGTAAGCCCCTGAGACATTTTGTTGTATAACAATACTGTACAGCTGTAGTAAAAGAATGGTAAATTCCACGATTTTTCTTCCACCGACAGATAATTAATGTACGTCAATCACAGACAAAGCTAAGAGCACTGGGTGCATACTGTACGAACGCAGACTAGGTCTATATGTACACCCTACAGTAGGCTGGTTTTTAAGCCAGATCCAGTAACATAAATCTCTCTCAAATATTGGATTCACATCAAATTATATATTTTTGGGTTATATATTTAGTTTGCAACATTATAATGATAATAAGAGCTATAAAAAATACTTATTTTAGAATTGATTTATTAATTTTATTATTTCGAAGCCGTAGGTCACTGAACTGTGGCAACGAAATCGAACAAAACATGCATGGTGTTGTGTGCACACGGATTAGACCCGTCCACTCGCGCAGGAGTTGTGCCGCCAATAACATGAATAATTTCTCAAATAGCAAATATCTATCATGTTACAGTATATTTTTGGTTTTATTTAGTTTAGTTTAACCCTTAAATGGCAGCATAGCTATATACCATTTGACACCCACAGGCGCATACAAAAAAAAAAAAAAAAAAAAAAAAAAAAAAAAAAAAAAAAAATATTTTTCTTCCTAACCTGTTAATTTGTGTTCACTGATCACGGGAAAAATAATAAAAAAATCGTAAGTGGCATATATTGCCCACTATAGGGCGGGGAAGTGTGGCAAAAATCAGGTGCTGACTGAGCGTGCATCCCAGGCGGTCTGTTGATCGCCAGCTGTCAGGCCAGAGTTTCCACAAAGAGATAATTACCTAATTATTTCAATGTCTCCGATTGATTTTTCGTAGTTTTTTTGCTGTAATATTATTCAATAGTGTGTAGTGTGATATATTTATATAATAAAATGAGTGAATCATCGCTGTACTCAAAAATATGGTGTGCATATTGTTGATTCAATTATGTTCATCAAACAGTGAACAAATACTTTGTCGGTTATTACACTATATACACAGGTTATATACAAGTATCTGCATGTTTTGTTCACCATGACAAACCACTAAGTTGGTATGCTGAGTGGCAGTGGCAGTGGCAGGCAGTGACTGGCTGCCACTGGCTGCCACTCCCTCACCTCACCTCACCTACCTTGCCACCATTCTCCACCCACCATATTGTTTTTGCTTTTATATACAGACGTTATATATAAGTATTTACATGTTTTGTTCATCATAACTGTACATCTAAGCTTGTATGGTGAGTAAAGGCACAGAGACGTAGCTACTACACAGTCAGCTGGTGGCGGCCGCCCTCAAGGCCAGACGCACTAATATTTCTCCTACAACAATACTGTTTGTGGTGTTATTACGCTATATACACACATTATATATAAATATCTACCTGTTTTATTCACCATACTTGTACAAGTAAACTGGTATGGTGCCCAAAGACCATCGTGGTCATCAGTAAACAACATGATAATGTCCTGCAGACGACGCTCCACCCTCACCAAAATGGCGGCTCCTAACCTCCTACTCTTGCTGTTATCTCACACTATACACACGTTATATATAAGTATCTACATTTGTGTTCACCATAGCGAACCACTAAGCTGGTATGGTGAGTGCAGTCAATAAAAGGTGGCCACACACACTCAAAAGACAACGCCACCATCCTCCCTCCCACAGCATTACTCCTCCCTCCATGGCGCACAGCGCCAAATATCACCACAATCCTGCTATTATCAGAACCCTGGTCAGTTTTATCACAGACAGGGGTCTTCTGTAATAATATCATTGCTACATAATAGCATGAACAAGTATATTATGGCATTTTTAGGTGATGCTGTGGTCACAAGCTGAACAGCAGTGCTGTGAGCTCATGCTGCGTGCGTCAGGCTTGGTAGCCGACTCAATACCGAGGCCCCTAACACCCTGGAGTTTGGCCCACGATTTTTTTTAAAAATGGCGTCTGTTTACAAGAGCCCTGATGAAGGTGTGGTGAACCCCGTGTATCCGCGAGCCATTTAAATCTTGCGTAGTACTCCAAAGCATCACATGATGCGATGCACAATTTACTGCAAGTCGGTCAAAGCATCATATGATGCGATGCGCAATTGAAGGGTTAATTAGGATAATAAAAGTTATTAAAACACCAGTTTTAGAAATGATTTATTAATCTGAAACATTCAAAGTCATGGGTCACTGAACTATGACGACACAGACAAAAGTGAGTGAAACCTCACTGTAAAGTGAGGTTTACTGTACAGTATTCCCTTATCTGTCCACCCTCACTCATCTTGTTTCATCACAGAAAATTCATATAAGAAGAGTTCAGCACATTAACTAGCTATTCACGCTTTAGCCTTTACATTAATTTACAAAGATACTTGTGCCAAAAATCAGTGAACGAAAATCATTGAAACTCAGTCGTTCACTTGTATGGACCACTCTGGCTGGTGTTTGGTTAACCCTTTAGTTGCGCAAAACATCATATGATGCTTTGAGTGACTTGCAGTAAATTACGCTCGGCATCATATGATGTTTTGGAGTATCACACAAGATTTAAACGGCCCGCGGATACAAAGGGTTCACCACACCTTCATCAGGGCTCTTGTAAACAGACGCCATTTAAAAAAAAAATCGTGGGACAAATTCCCGGGTGTGAGGGGCCTCAGTATTGAGTGAGCAACCAAGCCTGACGCACGCAGCATAAGCTCACAGCATTGCTGTTCAGCTTGTGACCACAGCATCGCCTAAAAATGCCATAATATACACGTTCTTGCTATTATTTAGCAATGATATTATTACAGAAGACCCCTGACTGTGATAAAACTGACCAGGGTTCTGATAATAACAGGATTGTGGTGATATTTAGCACTGTGCATCTACCATCCACTTATGTTGACGACATTTTTACACAGGTGCCTGATGTCAGACATCTACAGGAGCTGAAGGAGGCATTTGAGTGGAATTCTGTGTAGCATTTCACTTACGAGATGGAGAAGGATGAGAAGCTGCCCTTTCTAGATGTAACAGTCATGGAAAGGAGCGGAGGTTTCCACACTGCAGTCTACACTAAGGAAACAAACATAGGAATGTGCCTCAATGCCAACAGTGACTGTCCAGACAGGTACAAGAGGAGTGTTGTCAACGCTTATATCGACCGTGCTCTCAGCCACAGCTCAGGATGGAAGCAAGTCGATGAAGAACTCTGTAGGGTAAGGCAGGTCCTAGTCAACAACGGCTTCTCCAATGGTTTCATTGAAGACATCATAAGAAGGAAGGTGAAACGCCATGCAACCTCTGAAGAGACAACTAACACAACACCTGTACCCCCTATTAGACTACTTTACAGGAACTTCTTTTCCACAGCTCATAAAACGGAGGAAAGGGTCCTGAAAGATATTGTTAATAGGAACGTTATCCCTACAGACAAAAATCAGAAGATACAATTGACGATTTACTATAAAAACAAAAAAACGGTCAACCTACTCATGAGAAACTCTCCAGACACAAAGCAGAACGCTTTAAAAGAGACCAACGTTGTCTATGCCTTCAAATGCCCACTTGGGGACTGTAAGCCTCAAAGAACTCAGTATATAGGCAAGACAACAACATCTCTTTCCAGGCAATTAACGATGCATAAGCAACAGGGCTCCACTAACCCTTAAACCGCGCGAATCATATATATATGATATCAGTGACAAAACCGAAACCACGCACATCATATATATATATGATTTCGTGTCTAGCGCTATAATTTAAATGCCCCGCCTGGGATAGGGGCAGCTATAGTACAGCCACGACCGATAGTTGCCAGATGCCACCTAGAAAAAAAATCCAGGCCAACATTCTTGGGTGTTAGAGGTCAGTATTGAGCAAGCCACCAAGGCTGGCGCACGCAGCACGAGCTCACAGCACCGCTATTCAGCTTGTGACCACAGCATTGCCTACAAATGCCATAATATATATAATACTGCTATTATTTAGCAGTGATAGTATTACTGAAGCCCCCTGACTGTGATAAAACTGACCAGGATTCTGATAATAGCAGGATTGTGGTGATATTTGGCGCTGTGCTCCATGGAGGGAGGAGTAAGGCTGTGGAGGGAGGGTTGTGGCGTCGTCTTCTGACTGTGTGTGGCCACCTTATATTGACTGCACTCACCATGCCAGCTTAGTGGTTCGCTATGGTGAACACAAATGTAGATACTTATATATAACGTGTGTATAGTGTGAGATAACAGCGAGAGGAGTAGGTTGGGAGCTGCCATTTTGGTGAGGGAGGAGCGTCGTCTGCACGACTTGGCAAGTTGTTTACTGGTGGCCACTATGGTCTTTGGGCATCATACCAGCTTATTTGTACAGGTATGGTGAATAAAACAGGTAGATACTTATATATAATGTGTGTATATAGCGTAACAACACCACAAACAATATTGTTGGAGGAGAAATATTAGTGCGTCTGGCCTTGAGGGCGGCCGCCGATCAGCTGACTGTGTGAGTAGCTACGTCTTTGTGCCTTTACTCACCATACAAGCTTAGATGTACAGTTATGGTGAACAAAACATGTAAATACGTATATATAACGTCTGTGTATAGTGAATAAATGCAAAAACAGTATTGTGGGAGGAGAATGAGGGCGAGTGAGGTGGTGTTTAGGGAGGGAGTGGCAGTGAGTGGCTCGCTGGTGTTTGGCGGTCACTCCTCATTGCTTTTTGACTCACAAGACCAACTTAGTAGTTCGTTATGGTAAACAAAACATGCAGATACTTATATATAACCTGTGTATATAGTGTAACAACAGCAAAACTATTTGTTTATTATTTGTTTATTGTTTTATGAACATAATAATTGAATCACTAATGTGCACACCGTAATTTTGAGTACAGCGATGGTTCACACATTATATAAATATACCACAATTCACTGTATGGAATAATATTACTGCAAAAAACTAAGGAAAAATCCATCAGAGACATTGAAATAATTAAGTAATAATATATTTGTGGCAATTGCCGTCTGACAGCTCGGGCGGAGTAGACCTCGTCTGGCGAGGGCTCTGCCAACGCCCTTTTTTTGCCACACTTCCCTACCCTATTGCGGCTAAAATATGCCACCTAAGATTTTTTTGTTATTTTTTCCGTGAACAGGGAACAAATGTGAACACTTCTATAAGACGAAAGAATTTTTTGGATTTTTTTTTTTTTGTTGCGCCTGTGGGTGTGAATTCCATTTGGGCCCCCTAGCGGTTTGAGGGTTAAGGAACATATAATCTCTTTCCACAACCAGACCATCACCAGAGAAGTCTTAACAAACAACACAGAAATGATCGATAGATACAGCGATAGCAGGCGGCTTGACATCTGCGAGGCACTACACATTAAGAAGTCAACACCAGCAATCAACAGCCAATTAATGCACAACTATATTCTACCCACTTCAAGGCTCCGCACCAATATAGAAGCATCAAGAAGTATGGGCCAATAGGCTCTTTGCAGTTACTTCCATTCTTCCCTTTAATTTATCTAATTTATACCCAATGCACCGTGTTCTGTCTTGTGTTGAAAGTTTTGTTCACCTCATCCAAATCTGTTGTAACATATCACCTCACCCAAATGCGAGTATATAAGATAAAAGCTGTTTAAATGATAGCATAGTAGAACTCTGTTTAGTGTTTGCAGATTATAGTTGTGTGTGTGTAAACTAAAGTCTTTGAAAATGTAATAAGTTATTACGAAACGCGTTCAAGTGTCGTGTCAGACTAGAAATAAAAATGAATTTTGGAGAATTGACTTTTCAATTACCATCGACAGTGAAAAGAAACATAAGAAATATTGAGAAAATTCATGTTAGAATTATTAATCTTACTTTTTCAGTCATATTTAATAACATTATACACACACACACACACACAATGATTATTATTTGCTTTATTATATGATTATTATATGATTATATTATATATGATATTATATGATTATTATTTGATTATTATATGATCACTACATACAAAATAGTAACAGGAATTGATAAAATCGATAAGGAAGATTTCCTGAGACCTGGAACTTTAAGAACAAGAGGTCATAGATTTAAACTAGCTAAACACAGATGCCGAAGAAATATAAGAAAATTCACTTTCGCAAACAGAGTGGTAGACGGTTGGAACAAGTTAGGTGAGAAGGTGGTGGAGGCCAAGACCGTCAGTAGTTTCAAAGCATTATACAGTATTACAAAGAGTGCTGGGAAGACGGAACACCACGAGCGTAGCTCTCATCCTGTAACTACACTTAGGTAATTACACACACACACACACTAGCAGTACCTGGTCAAGTGTGCTGAGCCACAGCAACCTTCCCTGTCCTCCCCATCATTCCTCCCTCACCCGTCTCCTCGGCCTCCCAACTATTCCCATCCACCGTCCCCTCGTTCTCCCCACCATTCCCCACTCCACCATCCCCTCTTCCTTCCCACCATGCCCCACTTCCCTGTCCCTTTGTCCTCCTCACCATTCTCCATTCCCCCATCCCCTCATCTCCACCATCCTAAACTCCCCCGTCCCCTCGTCCTTCCCCACCATTACCCTCCCCCCTCCCTTGTCCCCTTGTCCTCCCCACCATCTCTTACTTTCGTCCCCTTGTTATCCCCACCATTCCCCACTCCCTTGTTTGATGCCTTCGCAAATGGTCTAATGCTCCCATCAGAAAATTGGGAACATCAAGTGATCTAATGTTCCCATCACTGAAATATAAGAAAAACAGCTAAAAAATTAAATGAAAATATGAAAAAATAAAAAATAAACTTTACAGTACTCACAAAATGAAAGGTATGGTAAACAACACAGCTCAATTCCAACACAATTCACACAAAATAATTAAATCAAAATGAAAATAAATCAAAATCTATGAAAATTCAATTTATCAATGCAATCAGAAACATTGAAATGGAATTGTAACATATTTAGTATAACATGTGTGTTGCTCTTACATGCAACAGATGGCGCTGTTTTTCAAGAAAAGCATAGTTTTACCTGTCACAGGTGTGTGGCATCTATACTTATACTTACGAAATGAGCGGTATGGTAAAGAACATAGCTCAATTCCAACACAATGTCACACAAAATAATTCAATAAAAAATAAATCGAAATCAATGAAAAAAAAATTATCAATGCAATCAGAAACATTGAAATGGAATGACATATTTAGTATAGCGTGCATGTTGCTATTATATGCAACAGATGGCGCTGTTTTTCAAAAACGCATGTTTTTACCTGTCACGGGGTGGCATCTATAAAGTAGGTATATAAAAAGACGCGCCTATTCGAATGCAACGTTGTGTCAAGAAAAAGTTTTCTGAAAACAGTCAGAAAAAGCATGTTTTTTTACCATCACAGACGTGACATCTATATACAGTGATACCTCGGTTTAAGAGTTTAACCCGTTCCTGGAGACAGCTCGTATTCCGAAAACTCGTAATCCGAAGCTAATTTCCCCATAAGAAATAATGGGAAATGAATTAACCCATTCCTGACTACCCAAAATCCTCACTTCAAACTAAATTTTATACCTAATTCATCTAAATCTACACTGCAAAACTATGTTCAAGTTATTACTTACCCTTGCTGATGACTGCTGATGGCATATGGAAGATGGTGAGGAGGAGGGAGGAGGAGAGGTGTTACTGTTTGGAAGGGGAGT